>NC_141341.1:16317500-16322500 GCF_037954235.1 Aulostomus chinensis
CTCCACCAGTGCACGTCAAACCCAGGAGGATGTGTCGCCCCAAAGGCCAGGAGGTCCACCGTACTCCATCATGGAGAGATGAATGAGAAGCTGATGATCAGTTCGCCTCACGTTACCTGTACAATTTAACCTTTGTATTCAGATCCTAACTGCCCCCCCCCCCCCCCCCGTGACAGCTCACAGCTAACACTCACAGCTCATCAACCACCCATCATTCATATTCATTTTTCTGTCCACAGTGAGCAGTGTTTCCTGCTCTTGGTTTGATTATATCAAGATGTGTGTAGGCTGTAGATGCCTTTGGCAACCAAGGCTATGATAATTAGTTAGGTTAATATTGACATTTGTTGATTTTTCTTGATTTATTTGTTGCACAAGGTTATACTTTATTTGCACAGAGTCAAACAAGGATGTTAAATAAATATGTGTGCTTTGTTCTGGAATGTAATTAATAGATTAACCTGTTATTGCAAAAAGAAAAGGATCGTTCTGTGGCTGTTCTTCAACGTGACTTCAGAAGTCATTATGAGTAATGTGAGAGGCACTCGTAGCAACGTACTCCATAACCCTCTTTTCAAACTGAATTTCAAGACAAAATCATTACTGTCCTACTTGTTGGGTCTATAGTGTTCAATCTCAACTCATACTGTTCGTTCATCATTTAAATTGTGAGTGAGTCTGAACACAAATCAAATCCCAGCTACTTTTACTCCAACTATTCTTAAAATACGACTTGAAAGATCAAGTGAGACAGATAATCCAAACTCAAAACATTCACTTATACGCCTTCGATGCAAACACAAAATAGAGCTTCAAAATGAAGGAATACACACACACACACACACACACGCACACACACATACTCTGACTAACTCCTTTCCCAGAAGAAGCCCACTGACAGATTGCCTATACGTTGGATAGAGAGAGAAGCTGTACGAGACAAAGGCAAGGACAAGATGCCTCCTGCCAGAGTCTAATCTTCCATCTGTGGGATCATAGATATCTGATAAGACCGATGTAAGTCAGGAAGCTAAAGAAACCCCTGCCTGAGCTTTGTGTTGGTACATGACAGGCAGGGCATCTACATCTGTCTCTCACTTTGTGGGGATTTACAGCAAATTCCAATGTCTGATAATAACAGGAGGGAGATAGTAGAAATCAAGATTGAGACTTGTCCGTTGTAGCTCTGCTTCCACACGTGGCTGGCGGAGATGTAAGTTCTTGGTTTTTCCGTCTTTTTTCCCCCCCCTGCCTTCAATTACCTAGGGAGCACTGGCTGAGCCTGTGTGTTCTCTTCTTGACATGTGTCGCCTGACAGCTGCAGTAACACACGGTCGTAGCTGGGTGTTGCCCAGTGTAACCCAACACTTCTACTGGGAAGATATGGAAATTATCTTTTTTTTTTTTTTTTTCCTTTTACCAAGATAGATTGCAGCTTTTTGGAAATCGAAATGAAAAGATTTCGGAACCATTGGAGTTCACAATGTAGGATGGGAAAACAAGTGTTGGTTTTCAAAAGAATTTACAGCAGATGGTGTCAGATAAATGAAATAAAAAAGGAACAAGAAGCAAAGAAAAACAGAAAGAACCTGTCCCTCCCTGCTCGGAGCACGACGAAAGACACAAACGTATTCCAAAAATGTTGCTATATCAGTCAAAAAATAGTAATTATTCCTTTTTTTTTAACCAAATCTATAAGCCATGGTTGCAATGGGAAATACCAAAAAACATTCAGATCTAGTGGACTCAAACAAGTTCTACTATAGATTCTCTCTTCTGGACCAAGGGGCTTCAAGATCTGGTCAACTGTGACTCTGTTGTTCAGGTAGAACCACATTTCAATTCAATACACATATCAAGACGTTGATGATGTCTGTTGGAATCTGTAGCAAACAAAGATGTTTTCTTAAGTTTGAACAACACAATCTGCATGCTGGGAGATCTCATATATCATTTAGAAGGGGCTTTCAACGGAAGTTTAACAAATTATTTCACTTCCTGAGATCGGGATATTGCACTCAACCATATTGAGATTTCAGTAAAAAAAAAAAAAAAAAAAACATTTATTTTTCAACCCTGATTGTACTGGAGTGAAGTGAACAAATGTAAAATACTTGAACAAAGTAATGAAGTTTGATTTATATTGCCTGGATAAGTGATTTCTTGCTCAAAAAAAAAACCACACGCTTATTCATGCAAATAAATGCATTTTTCCATTCGTTTTCATTGCTTTTATCCAAATTTAACCACCGACTTTACAGCCACAACCTCCACAAATATATATAATTGACTTGGTTTGAATATTTATTGCCAAATTTTTAAATGAAAGCAAACTATTTTACTGCTGCGCATATACTGTTGTTAAGAGGTGGCAGAAGAAGTGACTGAATTTTATTGAAAATGAATTTCCTCCATCTCACTGAGTGCCACTTTAATCAAGCAACTCTGCAAACCAGCATCTAACATAAGCTTTAATAGTCTTTGTATTGTGTAAAAGTCAACGAGCCCACTTTTCTTTTATGAATATTTTTCTTTGGTTGGAGCCTACATGAATTAGTGAACGTTTGTGTGCGTGCGTGTGTGTGTGTGTGTGTGTGGGTGTGTGTGGGTGTGTATGTGTGTGTGAGTCACTGCGAGGCTGCGATTAGTGTGACGAAGCACAGTGACAGAGCTCCGGCCATCTGGAGACAGATGACAGTGTAAAGATGGGTGGAGAGGAGAGGAGAGAGGAGAGGGGAGAGGAGAGGACGGGAGGAGAGAGGAGAGGAGAGGGAGAGGAGGGGAGGAGAAGAGAAGAGAGGAGAGGAGAGGAGGAGAGAGGGGTGAAGGATGACACATCAGCAGGTGGGGTGCGGAAGTATGGATACTGCATCTTCTGAAGCTGCGCTCGCGTCTATGCATGTACGCACACTCGCCGTGCCTCTTTTTTGTGGTGGCTAATGACCTGCTCTTCAACACTTTAATCTAATCAGTGGATTGGAGACTCACACACAAACACACACATAACCATAAGCTCACTCACACGCTGTTAGTGTTGAAATAGGAGTCTGCTTGATGCCTGATAAGAAAATGAGTCCTCCAAATAGATCATATACTACAGAGAGGAAAATCACCCATCACTCCAAAGGCAGCGAAACATAGGCCCGGATTATCTCTCAGCTGTTGTGGGCTTATCATCCCTCTCCTCCAGCAGCCTCCTCGCTGCCTCCAGTTGGTTACTTTTTTCCTCGTGCAAATTTGTTTTTTCATTTTAGTCTTTTACATTTCGACCACCGCCCCTCTCGAAAGCTCTTGCTCTTTCCCTCAAGTAGGAAAACATAGCAACGCACGCCAGCTCATCATTCCAGGGACGGCTCAGTTTTAAGCAAATAGATAATGTCGTCTGTTTCTCAGCTCCAGTTCCCTCATTCATTGCCACCGGTGGATGTAGAGAGCAGATGGGAGATAGGAGGCAGCAGAGCGTGCAGGTAGCGGAGGATTTGGAGGAGCAGGCAGATAGGTGGGAGACGAGTGAGGAAAAACATACATGGAAGACATGAGACATAAGGGACTGTTTGTCAGAATGTGTGGGTACGCTTGGGCTGAGACGTCTTCCAGCCGCTCAGCACGACATTTTCATCCACGCAGTCGCAAGACTGCTGTCAGTCTCAGTTTAGCCCATGTACATATTAGACTGTGTGTATCAGTTGAGCCAAAGTGTGAAAACAATCGTGCTTTTAGAACGTGTGATTTGAAACTCTCACCCAGAGAGAGAGAGAGGAGTTCAGGCTAAAAAAAAGAAAAGAAAAGAAATAAACTTATGTCACTTTAAAACACTAATTACTTGTCTGTTTTTCTGCTAATTAGCTCCTGATGAGTGTTGGGTCGACAAAATGTCAGAAAATGATAAGAAGAAAAATCAGAAAGAAGACAAAACGATGACAGAACAGTTCAGCTTCGTTCATGAAATACTCTCATGCACAAATTAGGGATTAAATTCAATCAAGTACCCAGATAAAGTTGTTTTTTGGCCCCGCCCCTAGAGACGCAATTGTTACCTTTTAGTCTTTGCAATCCCATTGACTGACAGTTACAAGAGGTACAGGACAGGGTGATTCAGGAATGAGGCCTAAAATAAGGAGATAAGTGATAATTGTTGGTTCTCTTGTCAGCGTTTTGTTTTGTTTTTGGATGGGTTTTCGGTCTGTCTGAAACAAGTCCGTTCACACAAGATTATCTGAAGTTTTTGTCGAAATGAATAAGTTCAGTCCTTTCTAATAGAAAATTCTGACGCGTTAAAAAGAAGCTAAATGAGACTTCGTGAGTTGTCGTGGTCATTTCATCAAAAACAGGCTGACCCCACGTGTCTGCGGTGTAGCGTGTTTGCAGCCAACGTTAGCGCTGTGCTTTTAACATCAGCGTACACACCAAAAAGTAATAAAACTGCAGTGTATAAGGGAACCATCTCGTGGAAAAAAAAACGCAAAGTTTAGGATCATAAACTTATGTTTGCCACAGAAATGACATTCAACAATAACAATAAGTAGCTTTTAGCCAAGGAAACCAATAATGATGCTGACTTCCTGGTTGGTCAACATACGTACGGACTCTTATGTACCTAAAAGAGTACAACTGCATTGTTGCCTTAAAGTTCACTTCCTGCCACTCAGGAGGTGTGATTCTGCCTCTTGAAGACCAATATTGTACATTTGAGGTGACAAATGTAACTTTGAGAAATTTCGCTACTGCTCTTCTTGACCTGTACCTCCAAAGAGTTACAAACGGCCCTCAGGTTTGGCTTTTTGTCTGCGAGACTAAATTGAGGGTTTAAAAGTCCTGTAATGGCAAAGGACAAATTTCTGCACAAGATGGTTTCATGAATGAAGCCCAAATGTCTTCAAGTGGGTTCTCCGCTGAAATAGTCACAGTTGGGAAACTGGGTAACAACTTCACAGCTCAGCAGTGACGTTAAGTTGCTGATGAAGTTTTGGTAGATGAGCCAATATCACTTGAGCTCCTCA
>NC_141341.1:16325000-16405000 GCF_037954235.1 Aulostomus chinensis
ACGCACGCACACACAGGGAATGAGGAGGAAAATACATAAAATGTTTACTTGTCAAGTGGAGAATCTCTTGAGGTCTTATCGGGGAAAACTGGGAAAGTCAAAAGGAAGACACCTCATCTCCTCCTTCGCACACACGCACACGCACACGCATACACGCACTTTCCCAATGCGCGAAGAAAACTTCCATTTATATCACCCTGACAGCCAATTGAAGCCCCCCTGTTTCCCCCTCTCGAAAAAAACCCCAAACCTCACACACATTCCACAGTGCTTTAGTGAAAGACGAGAGTAGAGTCGAGGATAGACGGAAGCTCGTGAGCCATTGGTGTAACCAAAAAGCACCCACCTCTTCGATTTGAATAACTTTGGGTGCAAGAACATCGACATCATCACAGCAAGGTGATCCTAAATGCGCCTCTAGGATGGATGAGTGCGCGCGCGCGCGTGTGTGTGCTGCTGATTTGTATTCAGTCATGGATCGGGGAGAGGGTGGGCGGTGGAAAGGGGGTGGGTGGGGGGTTGGGGGTGGTTAGCCTGCTGCATTTTGCATGTCTTCAGCTGTACAGACGGGGACTTACCCTTTACTGAGGCGGCCAGTAACCCCATGTATAAGAAGAGCACCCGGCTCCAGTGATGCGCTTGCACTCCCACCTTCATCAGAGCAAAAATCCGTACTCCGTCCCCTCTCCTGCATTCCGGTCCCCTCACAAGTCCCGTCACTGCGTCCCTATTTGAAGCGGTGGTCATGGCAGAGCTTCTTCTCTGGTCTGACAGGCGCGATAGTTCTCAGATGGTCAGAAAAGGGAGATTCACTCGGTGTCGGTGCTGAGAAAAATCCCAATGCATGGAGGAGGCTCGGATCTCGCAGCTGGACTGAACCATGTCATGCGGGGACCGAGGGGTTCAGAGTCTCTGTCTGAGAAGATAGATTTCACACCTTAAAGGGGAGAAAGAGGAGGGGGAGGCAAATCAAAAGGGGGGGGGGTGAGATGGGATTCAAGTGGTCACTGATCTACTCCACACGCGCAAAATAATCACGAGAATCCCTCGTCCGCTCCTCATATGCAACTGATATTAGCAGAGCCCCAGAAAGCATGCAGGAGATCCCTCCTTCAGGTTGTGCGCAGCACTTATTAGTCCTCTTTATCGTATCTCCAGTCAGCATTTGGAGCCGATAATCCACCTCTCAACTCGCCAATGTGAGATTCAAATGAGCGGACGCCGAATGATGGGGACGGAGGCAACCACGGGGATTATCATCCGGATCCAAGAAAAAAAGTTCTCGACCAACGTTGGTGTGAAGTCAGGGATCTCGGTGTGTTGAGAGAAATGTGCAGGTTGTGTGTAATTCCCAGGATGATGGCAGCTCGAGGATGCAGCGTCGTCTCGGGTCCGTGCGACGCCAAGATTCAGACTGCGGACCTGCTCCTTCCCTGCGCCTCTCTCTCTCTCTCTCTCTCTCTCTCTCTCTCTCTCTCTCTCTCTCCCCCATCATGTGCCTCCCTCCATCCCGCTCTCCTACTCTCTGTCCCACTCTTTCAACCCTCTCCAGTCATATATGTTCAAACGAAAGAGCATTTTTGATTGAGACAAATTAACTCATTAATTCATAGGGCGATGAGGTCAATAAGCAATTGTTTAAGGTAAAATATATTATAATAGTAATAGTAATCAAATAATTATTGTAAAATTAAATTCGCCATGCCCTTATTTGTCATGACAGATTCAGGGTCCATTGTCTCCGTCCATTAAGAGCAATCACCGGATTGCATTTAGATGTCCACTACTTGCTCGCTAATCGTGAAATTGATGGTTAACAGGCTGGAACCTTTGCCAGTAAAACTGAATGTCATTTCCAATTTTGCATACGAAACCCTGGTATTACCAGATTTCCGCAGTGTTGCGTGGGTTGTAATGACACGTGCGTTGGCCTTCATGGCTGCGTGAATGACCGACATCATAAACAAGCTGCACGCAACTCACTGAAACTCTCATCTTGTCTGCTGCACACTCATGGACACGTGAACTTCCATATCATTAGCATTGTTATAATTATTAATTTATATGATTTTTTTTTTTTTTAGCCAGGGAAGCGGTCAACTCAGATCCATATGAAACGATCTGCAGATTTTACATTCCATCAATTACTGCTCACAGCTCAAATAGATAGAGAAATAATACAGATAATAATGAGATTTATGTTGCTAACGTGTGTTGCTATGACAGTCAGCCGAGGTGAGTCTACCACTTCTGCTGGAGAGGAAAATCTGCTTCAACAGTTTAGATGTGGGATTAACAAGTCAAAGTGTGTGAAGAAAAGAGTGAAATGTTGGCCACAAGTATCTTAACACAATACCTTAAATCGCAGATGCACAAGTGTAACACACTGTCACGGGTCTGTTTGTTTATGCAACAGTTTTCTGAGCTTTTATCACGGTTACGCCACCTGTCAAGCAAATAGCCTGCAGTCTGAGTGAATGATGCTCATCCTGCGTGATCATTTAGTTCTCAAGTGTATGATCACTCCACACTGCACTCCAGGAGTGTAGGAGGTTGCCATTAATCTAATGGTGTCAGTTCACATTGCACCTTTGCGTGCAGTGACATCATTCTCATGATGTTCATTGGAAGGCTGCTGAGCCGGTGTTGTGTTGAATTCCGATCTCTCATTAGATTCGTTCCCTCTGTTGGGTTATGGTTAGCATCAGGTTAGGATGACAGGTAACAGGAAAAACTGGACAACAGAATTTGATGTAACACCAGGACTGCCTGCAGCAGCTAGCGGGTATTTGTCACTTCAGCAATGGTGAAGTACACAACCAAAGTGATCTAGTCAAAGTAATATTATCCAACATGTAACAATTTCTCAGTTAAATTTAGTATGTTATAAAATAATCATTAAAAAAATACATTTCAGTATTTTACAGAGCCTCAGTTCTCTGAAACCCAGGACCGGACCTTCAAAACTGTCTTCGACCTCATTAAATCAGCCCCGTCACAGTCTTACAATCAAAACGTTGATATTTTTCTACAAAAGAGATTTTGATCAGCCGGTCACTCAGTAACATGAGTTTTACAGTGCAATATATTTTGTTAAATGTTAATACAATGGGCTAATCATGTTATCAGCCTTCTCGATGGCAAGAGGAACATCGGCCAGCGGTAGAAGCTGTGTATTAATTCATTCATTTGTGCATAAATATTTCACGAGGCTCAGTTTGACCAAATACTGGATCTAAAAGGGTTTAAAAAGGCATCGTTCATTTAAGCTTGACTTCATTAATCTAGTATTTTTTTTTAACAATATATGGATTGTGGTCCACACAGGTTAACATACAAGCTGTTTTGATATTTCCACCGTGCCGTTTCATTATAAATTACATTTGCCTAAAGCAGATGGGCTAATAAAAAAAGATTGATTACATCTACGACTAACATAGATCTCAATAAATATTGAGGCCCAGCTCAGGTGGGCTGGAGACCCCCTGGATAATGTTAATGTACGGCATCTGCTCGCTGGCCGTATGGAGCCCTCATGATGATGTCCGTTATCACATGCATCCTTGGTCTCCCAGGGCCGTCTGTTCTGCATCACAGCTCGATATTCGACAAGCTGGTAACTGAAGAGTAGCCTCATTAAAAAGTCATGATTCGAGGCAGCGTCTCACACACAGGACGCTGTCATGATGGACCTGACGAGTCAAGTGCTGATGTTATATAGTCAGAATTTCATAGGCTTGCAGGCCAGCCGGTGAGGTTGTGCATGAAAAAAAAAAGTTCATTTTATCGAAAGCTGTACTTGTTGCACCTTAAACTGATACTTCATCCAAAAAGTGCGTATATTCTGTCCAAGTACACACAAATAGGTGTCTTGAGTTCATGCAGATTAATGTTCTCC
Source organism: Aulostomus chinensis (assembly GCF_037954235.1). Taxonomy (NCBI): domain Eukaryota; kingdom Metazoa; phylum Chordata; class Actinopteri; order Syngnathiformes; family Aulostomidae; genus Aulostomus; species Aulostomus chinensis. The sequence continues at coordinate 16,328,899 of NC_141341.1, forward strand.
TCCTGCATCGCTTCCTCGTGACTCTAGAATGCAGAAGGAGCCAGCCACACATATTTAGCTTGAAGCTAAAGGTACTGACAGCTAACTATTGCACAGTTGTTCAAAAATGTCTATATCCAAACTCTCAAGCACATCCGTCACAAAGGAACACGAGCGAGTTGGTTTTACCTAAACTCCTGCATGCTCTTTGAAACAGCTTCTACCACTATGAGGAGTCATTTCCCCACGACTGGCTGGCATCCCTCTGCTGATGTCAGATCCAGGTCCAGGGAGGATGCATGGCCTGTAAGAGATCCCCCATGCACTCCACCCACATGTCACGCCCACCAACACTTTGGCAAGAGGCACGACCACTCCTGTGTAGGCTACCTTCCAAGGCAAAGCAGAAGCAGGTTGGGCAAAGGTGAAAATTGAGGTGCCCTAATCTACCCACATGAAGCAGGAAGCATATGACCAACAGTCAGACTTCCCAGCTCTCCAGCACTTGGATTGTTGCATGATGAGAATCCCAAGATTGCAGTGAGGAAAAGTGGGATTTTTCTCTACCAGGAGAGTGGGACTTCAGGGCAAAGGAGAATGGAAAATGTGCCCCGTGCTTCACCGCCATCTGTGCAGGAGACATAAAATCTGTGCTGGAAGTTCAGACAGTTCCCTTGGCCAGCCGAAGCACTGCTCCAGCCATCAGCTGAGAGGCCAACAACCTGCGGCCTCCTAGAGGTAATACATCTGCCATGTGTCTGCCTAGGTGTGCGCTCTCTGTCTGTCTCTCTGCTTACCCCTTTCAATTTGTACAAATATTATTGTTAATATAATTTTATGCCACTCTTATTATCCTCTGGAGCTGCAAATCTAAAACTCACGCAAAACTCCTTGCCTGGCAGTGTGATATTGATATTAATGACAGTGTCGTGCTTGGCTAATTAAAGGCAGCAGAGAAGCAGCAGAAATGCTCATTCACGAAACTTGCTGAATGCAAATTTAGCAACAAGTTTTACCCTTTTCCTTCAGCCTTGCAAAAAAAACAAAAAAACAACAACAACAAAAAAAACCCTCATTTAATGAAGCTCTTTTGTTCCTGCCACACAGCAGGCGTCCTATTAGCTGCACTGCTTTGCTTCTTTTTCTGGATTTCAGACCTGCCTTAAGTCGTGTCAGTAGATAAATCAGCCAAACCTTATCAATCCAGCAGTGGCTCTGTGGTACATGCACATATAAGCAAAGACGGCGGGAAGAACTTCCTCAGCTGGATGATTCAGAGGGGTAAAAATCCTGACGGGTGGGTAATTGTGCAGTGGTAAAGTGAATCATAAGAACACTCGCAGGAAGACCATCTTGCACAAAACAGTACAGTTCCTACACACTCAGCAGAGAGGGGTTACGCTGGGACGACAACTCATGTCACTGCTTTCTAATTAATCAGGCGTAGGTTAAACGTGTGCTTTATTCTGATAAAGCAAAGGTTCCCGCTCTTTTTGTAAGCCTGCTGTTATTAGAAATTTCTGCTATTTATGCGTCTCAGCAACCGATGCACCGATGCTCAGACACAATATGAGTGACATCTCACTAAAATGGATTCATCTGCACTGGTGGTGTTGAAGCAAATGGCGACTACTAACAACAGCAGAGTGGTCTAAAAAAAGCCAGTTCAGAAACTTTCAAGCGTAGTTTAGGCGTGTGGAGTGAGATCACAATCATGGTGGGAAGAACATAAAACACAAGTTTATTTGTGATAGAGGATTTTTAGAGGGTACGACAGATATTTTTGGTATCCCCCTCCCCCTCTTTGAGGTTATAAAGAATAAATTGAGGAAACGTCACCTGATACGGTTCAGGCTTTTTCTTAGCAGCTGTAGCTGAAGGCTGCTCTCCTCTGTCTCTCTGTCTAAATGTGCATATGTAATACAGAGCGCTGGCACTCCTCCAGCAGTCTGCAGTCAGTCCTGATATGATAGAATTAAGTATCTGATAGCGTCGCCCTGTTGATTCAATCACACTTCTTAGAATCGCTTCAAAATAAACACCTCCTGCATCACACTTGACATGACACAGGCCAGAGAAGATGATGTACATGTGAAGAGGCTACAGAGCTAATCCTCGCGCCCTTGCTGTGCGCGTTGCAGTTGCACGTACAGATGGCGAGGGTGTGAATGCCAGGTCCAGGGTTAGTGCTGCCAAGGTGGGCATGAAGCAAGCAGCTGCCCCTAAGGAGAGCGCCAGACCTTCTACCTCTCTGCAGATAGGTAAGTTTACAACTTGGCATCCCTTGCAAATGTGCATGTATGTGTGGGCGTGTGTATTATGTTTCATGTGGTGCGGCATGAAGAATTTATCATGATCATTACCATCTGAGCACGTTTATTTTCCATGCTGAGTTAGCTACAGCACGTCCTCTCGCCCTCTATGCACTGTGCTTCAAAGTTTGTGCGTGTAGCATCGCATTGTTGTGACTTTTAATAATTTGTCTTTTACCAAGCTACACATAACAAAGGAAGGTGAGGAGGTCTAATTTTAGTTAGGGCCTGAGCCAGAAGGTACTTCTGGGCGAAGACCCTATTATGTTTCGAAGTCAGAGAGACACGAAGTCAGCGCTAAAAACAGTAAAAACACACACTTAGGAACATCACAGGCCTCTAAAAACATCACAGGGGGGTCCGGGGGGGGAGAGGGGGGTGAGGTCCCCCATTGAAACCTATGGTGGCAAAAATTATATCTGAAATTGCTGCGTTTTTTTGGCTATTATTCTTTCTTTCTTCCGCCGCGACTTTAACGCTGAATTTGACCCCCTGAACATGCATGAAATTCGCTGAATTTTTGCACACACGTCCGGTCCGGCGAAAAATTTTATATTTAAAAAAAAAATTTCACCAAAACTCAATAGCGCCACCTAGGGAGCCAAAAAACAAAAAAAAAATTGGGAGCGTTATAACTGCTTGCACGAATGTCCCACAGACATGGGACCAACACCGTTGGAATCGTCTCATTAAGACGAACAATTCATACACTCTGACCTCTCACCTATCTACAACACAATGTCCACAAATTGGACAAAACTGTCAAAAAAAGGAATTTTTTACTCCCCGAACAAAATCTATCTCCTCCTAAACCGTAAATGGCATCGCTTCCAAACTTTCACACATTACTCTCCCAACTGTGCTCTTCAAAAATCTTTAAAGGCTAATATACTACGCGCTCGGTTTGGATTTTATAAGCCCTCAAAGTCGGGGAGACACGTTTTACGTTACAATGGAAGTCAATGGGGAGGCCGTGTCCTCTCATAGTACATACTCTCGAACAAACGCTTGGCACGTCTACACTGAAACTCTCACAGCTTCACAAAACATATCAGTCGATTCCTCAGAAAAATCTCTACAAAAATATGGAATTATATTCCACTTCCAAGCAACATATGCAGAGTTATTTGCTTTTCACACACTAAAAATGTACACTTTTCAGCTGCTCTCCACTCAGGCACAGATGGCTGAGATTTGTTTACTGTAGTCATGGAAACCACAATTGGAGGGTCTCTTCCCTCATGTACATACTCTCAAACAAACACTTGTAGCTTCTAAACTAAAACACTCACACCTTCAGAAAACACACCATTGAATTCCTGACAAAAAACTCTACGCACTGATGTCTTTACTTTCAACTTTTGACCAACATATGCTGAGTTATGACTGTGTTTCACAGTTAAACTGTCAAATCCTCCTCTGCTCTCCACTCTGACAGAGATGGCAGAGAGCGAGCAGAGAAGGGAGGGGCTCTTAAAGGGCCGGCTCTCAGCTCTGCACTCACACTGTGCAGCGCACTGAGGCTCGTATCTCCTAAACTACAAGGCCTAGGGATTTGCCGATTACACCGTTGGATTGGGGCCGGCGATCCGGCCGCGGTTAGGCGGGGGCTCAGGCCCTAACAACGCTGCTTGCAGCTTTAATTAGGGCCTGAGCCAGAAGGTACTTCTGGCGAAGACCCTATTATGTTTGCTCGGCAGAGCAACACATTAGCAGCACTAAAAACACTAAAAACACACACTAAACAGTGTCCCAGGCCCCCCCAACACCCATGAGGCAACTGGGTCAGACGGCCCGGAGCCAGTTTTCACATACACACCCATTCAAAACCTGGTATTATACTGTTCTTGCTCTCAATGAGTGCGCGCTATATGCGCATAATGCGCATAACGCGCATAATCTAATTTGACCCCCTGAACATGCATGAAATTCGCTGAATTTCGGCACAATCGTTCGGTATGTCTCAACATTCACTAATCAAAAACAAAAACGCCACAAAAGTCTATAGCGCCACCTAGGGAGCCACACAAAAAAAAGATAATTATTTTTAATTTCGCGCGCTATAACTCCTCACACAAAACTCCCACAGACATGGGACCAACACCGTTGGACTCGTCTCATCAAGACGAACAATTCTTACACTCTGACCCCTCACCTATCTCCAACAGAATGTCCACAAATTGGACAAAACTGTCAAAATCAGGACTTTTTTTACTCCCCGAACAAAATCTATCTCCTCCTAAACCGTAAATGCCAGGGCTTCCAAACTTTCACACATTACTCTCCCAACTGTGCTCTTCAAAAATCTTTAAAGGCTAATATACTACGCGCTCGGTTCGGATTTTATAAGCCCTCAAAGTGGGGGAGACACGTTTCACGCTTACAATGGAAGTCAATGGGGAGGCCGTGTCCTCTCATGGTACATACTCTCGAACAAATGCTTCTCACGTCTATACCATACATCGCACAGCTTTTAAAAACATATCACTGTATTCCTGACAAAAATCCCTACAAAAATATGGTATTTTGTGTTACTTTCCACCAACGTAGGCCGAGTTATTCAGCTTTTACACACTACATTTCTCTTAATCCTCCACTCTCTCCACTCTAGCACAGATCAAAGAAAGTGCAGCGGGGGAGGGGTTCTTAATGGGCCAGCTGGCAGCTCTGCTCTCAGCTCTGCTCTCAGCTCTGACAGAGATGGCAGAGATTTGTTTACTGTAGTCATGGAAACCACAATTGGCACTTCTCTGCCCTCATGTACATACTCTCAAACAAACACTTGTAGCTTCTAAACTAAAACACTCACACCTTCAGAAAACACACCATTGAATTCCTGAGAAAAAACTCTACGAACTGATTTCTTTACATTACACTTTTGACCAACATATGCAGAGTTATGACTGTGTTTGTCAGTAAAACTGCCAAATCCTCCTCTGCTCTCCACTCTGACAGAGATGGCAGAGAGCGAGCAGAGAAGGGAGGGGCTCTTAAAGGGCCAGCTCTCAGCTCTGCACTCACACTGTGCAGCGCACTGAGGCTCGTATCTTCTAAACTACAAGGCCTAGGGATTTGCCGATTACACCGTTGGATTCGGGCCGGTGTCAAGGACGCGGCCGTAGGCCGCGCGGGGGCTCAGGCCCTAACAACGCTGCTTGCAGCTTTAATTTCAATTATGTTTTAACGAGATGTAATCCACTCAAGTAGGGATCCAGAAATCTGTTAATCTGTGAATTCATAGTTTTCCATAAATCCCTCAGATTCCTCTCTCATGGCATTGGTTTAAACACATGGAGCCATCCTGTCAACTTTGGATTTCAAATTTGCCAACCGAAGATCAAAAAATCAGAGAAGACGATAAGCCAAATCGGCTCTCCGGACAGATCTTATATTTGATCTTATCTTTACATTGGATCTTATATTTATTGTCATAGTTGCATTTTTACAAATTAGTGCCAAAAATAATAATAATCCATCATCGTCTTCGGCTTATTCCTTACTAATAAGGGTGGCGGGGGGGGGGGGGGGGGGCTGGAGCCTATCCCAGCATCTACGGGTGAGAGGCGGGGTTCACCCTGGACAGGTCGCCAGTCCATCACAGGGCCAACACATAGAGACAGACAACCATTCACACTCACATTCACACCTACAGTCAATTTAGAGTATCAATCAGCCTCGTCCCCTCTTGATGTCTTTGGACTGTGGGAGGAAGCTGGAGTACCAGAGAGAACCCTCACAGGAACAGGGAGAACATGGAGACTCACACAGAAAGATCCTGGAGCCGGGGACTGGAACCCTGAACCTTCTTGCTGTGAGGCGACAGTGCTGACCACTGCACCACTGTGCTGCCCAATAATAATAATAATAATAATAATTATTATTATTATTTAAAAAAATCTCTTGTTAAATGTATTTAAATCCCAAAGAGAGTAAATATCTAATTGCAAATGATCCTTCAGCACTCACTTCATTTGTATCATGGCGTCACCTTGTGCAATTCGTAAAAACGCACACAATTATTGAAGAAACGATAGCGTGGAGTTTTTTTTTAAAAACTGCTGTTCATTTCAATTAAACATTCTGAAAACATTACTGTACATTCACACGTATTTGTTCATGCATGTTCTTATGTTGGTACGAATTTGTATGCTAAAATTTTGAAATACAAATCTCAAAATGATTCCAAATTTATGTATTATTTTAATTTTGGCGAAACCGGCTCGTTGAACTCTTTGTTTGTAGTATCACAGTATTGCCATCTTCGTGTTTCATTTGACTTTATGAAACACCGAATATGAAGTAGTGCAATACAGTGTGACTGATTTGATTTTAAACATTGCATTAGTTACATCTTTCTAATTGCCTAGATTTAATGGCTTACCGATTATGTGCTTGTTCAACAGCTCTCTGAGTTCTTTAAACAGAAATCAAGAGGGAGTCTTGCTTTCAAGTGGATGGAACTTTACAGCGACCTGCAACATCACAGCACTTCATAGCCTGGATTATTGCTCCATTTAACGCTGTTCGCTGCTTCTCAGAAGTCCGCTCAAATATCTACAAACCCGCGTGACTGGAAATACTATACCAGCTGGAACATACAAAACACTGACCGCTGTATTGTATCATAGTATTTTTTTAGCTTTGAGGCCAGTGGCTGCATAAACTAGATCAGAGAGTGGGCTTTTGATAAGCGGCTGGTTTGAATTGAGCTCATAAAGGCCCATTTACACCGCAGCAACTGTTTTTTTTTTTTCTCATAGTGAATCATTGATGCATCGCTGCAAAGCTGAGGAGCTCATTTAAGAGCATTGCACAAAGCTTGGAACACACTGGGTAAATCGTGACACGTGACGTTAGCGTAGAGATGGTTGCTGCAGTCGGCATTAACACTGTTATAAATTGATCTATTGATAAGACCCGCCCACAAATATATTTAAGCCAATCCCAGTTCGTAGCTGTTAGAAAATGTACTCTGAGATCCTGAGTTTAGAAGAATTAGCAATCATACCTTGTATCTGATTGTACTGATGCACTTGTGATAAATGCAACTCCAACACAAAGTATCCTTGTAGTCTCCCTAATACAGTATAATGTGTAGTTGAAGTGGCTTTGTAACTGGTAATAACGGCAACAGATCGGTGTGGGATGATGAGGCGACCACATTCATGAAAAAAACTAAGCATAATAATCTGTTTGTTGCCAGGGCAACTACTTGTTTTGTTTCAGGTTTGTAACCTCTACTTCTTCTATATTTCATTACTGTCACATCAGTCTACGTTCCCGACGCTACCAGCCGCCGACGAAACTGGCACGGTATATCTGCTCCGGCCACTCACCTTTCTTTTTTTTTTTTTTTGTTGGAAATTCTCAGCAGATTCGCTTCACATTGAGATGAAGACAAGCTGCTGACCGCTTCCACTGTTCTCAGGTCACTGCACCGATAAGAACCCCGCGCCACGCCATTAACAGAACCTTTGCCTAAGTGCTCAGATTCTGGCTTTCAAGGCAGTTACTGTCAGAATACAACATGCGTACACTTCAGTAACCGTGGTTAGGCTTCACCCAAATCCTTGTTTAATTTTTCTTCTGGTACTTTCGGTGTTAAAAATGAGAATAAAAAGTCAGATGTCATATTGGCAGACAGCTCATTAATATCTGTGATGTGAGGGAGAAAGTTGACGATAACCCAGCAGGAAGAACAAGGCTCATTTTAGTCTTCTCGCCTCTAAACGTCCCACTAATGATCTTAGACAGATTCCGGGAGTCTTGTGTGCTTCCAGGCCTCTCAACAACAGCATGTGAGTCCGGTTGAAGTTTTGTGCATCCCTTCTATTCTCTAACAAGCTGCATATCAGTCGTTGTTTCCAGTGTTTTGTTTTTTTCTTAGTTACTCAAAATTAAGAACAGCTTCAAGGGGCCAGTATTGGTACCTCAAAGGAAAATGGTCACCAAGGATCTTCAAGAATCCCTGCAAAGCATTGTAAGCTACCCGCTGGCTAATGCTAACATTTTTTCTCTCCGATTTTGTAGCATCGCAGCCCTGAACAGACGTTGCACACGTTATTATCTCAGAGAACCTTGAAGAAATTTACTCCTGCTCGTCCAGGTGTATTTTCCTGTTTCAGCTTCACTTTACCTTCTGTCTGCAGGGAGTTTGTAGTGCTTGGTAAATAGAAAGGTTTGCAGGGATATTTTGCGCTCTGTGGAAAATCTTTTTACAATCTCTCCTCTCTCAGTACCTTCTGCCTGTGACCTATTTAAATTTGGGTTGCGCTTTTTCGCTATGGCGGTGACAATGACAGCGAGGTTTGCACCTTTGGCCTCGGCACTTCCAATAATTACTGAGGCTGCAAGAGAGATCCCTCCTGGGCCGAGTTGGTGATGTGGGGGTCTCGTGGTGTCAGCAGAGAAATGAGATGCTGGGAAAAGAAAGAGAGAAATGGTGACATTGTAAAATTTGACGGAGGGAGAACATTATAGAAGTTTTATTTTTGGCAGCAAAGCAGCTGATGCAAAGATGCAAGTTTATCGAGAGTGAAATAAGTTACTTTTAAAAATCTCTTGTCTGTTTCTTTCACACATAGATGCAAGGAGACACCGGCTCAATACCTGCTCTTGCTCTTGCACTGACCATAACCTAAATATTCTGCTATTAAACATTTACAGAAAAGAGAGAGGGTAAAGTCTGGCTGACAGAGATAAAAGCAAGTGCTTTTTGAGATGAGTATCTGCTGCAAACGGGAACAGTTGGTAATCAAGCCAAAGATATTACATGTTGCCTTGAAGAGATAGAAATTAAGTAAAGAGACTGCTATTAAGTACAGGGGTTGGCACACCTACACTCAATGCCTCAGCATCCAAACTATTCAAAAAACAAAAAAAAAAGGGAGTTTTTATTAAAATGATATTTAAGAAGGCTCCACTGTTGGAGAATGTGTGTGTGTGTGCGTGTGTGTGTATGTGTGTGTCAAAATGGTTCGGGTTCAGCAGCCGCGATCGATAGGCTGCTGTGAATGTAGGAGTGTCAGATAAGTTGGGAGGGGTGTGAGAGGTGGAGGTTTGCTGGGGAAAGGGCTGGTGCATGGCAGCCTTTGTGCCCTTCAGGTTGGGTAAGCAGGTTGGGTTAGTGTGTGAACGGCAGAGACATAGGCCAAAGTTTTTTTCTTGCGCGTTCTTCTCTGCTCTTCTAGCTAATAAGCTTGTCTCCCAGCTGTTGCTAGGCTACATTGGGCTGTTGTTTATTCTCTGGCAGGTGGCCTTTTCCTTCTTCAAGCCTGTGTGTGTGTGTGTGTGTGTGTGTGTGTGTGTGTGTGTGTGTCTATGTGTGTGTGAATTACCGTTTAAGAGTGTATATTTTATATCAGAGTGTGTCCAAGCTGAGTAAGAGTGAAATAAAGACAAAGAATTTTGGTCAAAGTTTGATTCTCAACATTTGTCCGTGACATCGCCGATATCGATTTAACTTTTGAGCCTTTCCTATTCACCAGTTGTGTATGTGACCCGTTCACACATGGTAGGTGTGTGTCCGTCCATCTGAACACGGTTGTTTCCATTACTAGAAAGATTTACAGAAACAATCTTCTATGAGGGGATTCTGAAAAATCTTGTAACCAGGCAACAACAAAAAAAAGATCTTCTGCGTCTGTGTGATCTTTCTGCTCCCAATAAAAACACTAAACTCTTGAAAGAAGCTGGTCCCTGCAGTTTTTCCTTTCAAAGGGGGGTAAGGAAAGGAGCAACCATCAAAGAAGTCGATCAGAGATCCATCGAGTGGTTTTGAAGTGGGAACATGAAGCTTCATTAATCAATGATTTTCGCTCCTGAAGCAGGAAACCCACCAAGCTCTGGGACAAGTGTTTCTATTAATACAGTATTTAAAAGAAAAAATAAACAAAAATAGAGGTTTTTTTTTAGCATTAACTCTGACTCAAAATCAAATTGCCAAGTGTTGTGCTTTTTCGCTTTCAGGAGTCCGCACTTTGTTTTGGATCAAGCCCGCCGCCCACTACCTGGCATTTCCAAGTGTTTAGAGATGGAGGATGATGCTATGAGCGATCGCCTGGCACCACAAGACATTTTACTCTCCAACTGAAGTGCTAATGACAAAGCCTTATTAGTATTATTTATTGTTATTATCACTGCTCCGCTTTGCATCACGTTAGATTACCTCCAGCAAATTATCGGTTGGATCTCCGTTTCTAATTAGTTAAATGCATCCTCTGTTATAATGTGACTTGTTATATTCAGCTTGTCGCTGAATACATCTTGATTAATGATATTTTTAACTAAAGGTTCATTTGAAGTAGTCGTCGCTTCACTTTTAAGACTTATTGGACTTGTGATGACATTAAAATAAAAAGGTCACAACTGGCCTTTTCTTTTTCCTTGTCGCACATTCGTCTTTCCTTGGGTCAACACCTCTCTCGGGGTGGCAGCAGCTAATATGACCTGGATTCTAGTGGCGAGGAAACCCAGGTGGCTTCGGCTTCTCAAGGTTCGAGTTGCACATTTGCATCTGAGGCACAGCGGTTCGACTGCTCTGTGAGTTCTGAGGAGATACAGACGTCAGATCTCGCTGACGGGTGACGAGATTGCTGCATCACAACTGGAACGCGTTTCATCTTTGGAAGAAGAGCAATGAATGGCGCTGAAGGGTTTTCTCCTTGGAATCTGGCTTCAGCCTCTGTGTCAGCTCAGCGATCTGACTTGTTGAAGTTAGTCCCAGATAAATGGTGATAGATGGATGGTTCATCCAATCATGCCCCAGGTCAGTGGGAAACATTTACATAGACCGACTTTTGCATATAGATCATCTATTTATGACAAGGTCGGGAAAACTCATTTCTAAATCTGACTCATTTCACTTACAATACAAAACCATTTGTTGGCGCTAATAGAAGGTCACGTCGGATCCTTTCATGTCGGACACATCCAGCACCTGTTCATAGAGTCTCTCAGTGTAGTTTAGAAAGTTCTTGAAATGTCATTCAATTCGTTATAATATGTCACGCATCAGTGAAGCTCTGGTGGTTAGGGTTGGAAATAAACTACAAATACCACCTAGCCTGTCGCTGCGACCTTGACCTTTGACCACCAAAACCGTTTCAGGTCATCCTCGAGTCCCAGTGGATGTTTGAGTACAAAGTAATTCCCTCCCTGTGTCCTAAAATTACTTTCCATTCGCACCTAATGCCACGTGAGAGACAGATTTGGTATGGCTGACATGAGCTGTCACGACTCACGTACCTTGAAAATGACAATATTTTTCTAGGATGAACTTTTTAGTCAGGAGACGAAAAAAAACAACAACAAGGTGAAATGAGTGCAAGTGACTTGAAGCTCAATTCTCATTCTTCACTCATTCGTCACTGAAATCATACACACATGGGCTTCACTGATTATCTGTTCTGGTTCCACATTAGCAATGGCATCCCTTCATAGCAGCAGGAGACTCTTGGCAGAGACAAAGCAGTTCCCCACACTACCATGAGAAAATCAACCGTGGAGCACTTTTCAGCTCCGATGTCATTTCTGTGGTATTGCCGTGTGCGTTCCTTTTTCTTTACCGAAACTTTGAAAAGCAATTTGTTTAAATTGTTTTTAGGAAAATGAGTTCCATTGTTTATCTAAAGCAGTACACAGAGACAGTCCACTAAACTCTTTACTTATTCACGGAGTTTGCTAAGACAAAGCTTGGCAACCTGGTGAGACTTAATTTGTGAAGGAATACCTCAGGCTGACGACACTTTCTTTGCTTTTCAACTGGTTCAACATTGATTTCTTCTTTCTTATCCCGGGGCATATTAATTAGTCTTCTACTCATTCCTTCTCTCTCTCTGCTGATCCTTCAATTACTTGTTTATATTCTTCTAATCGCTTATTTCATCGTCTTTCTTCTCGCAGCATTTGGGATTTTCTTTTCCAAAAGGTGGGGGCACTTTATTTGCTCCTGTCTCTGAATATTTCAGCCAAATCTGCAATGTTGAATTTACATCCAGTTCCAATTCATACCGGTGTGTGTGTATGTGTGTGTGTGTGTGTGCAGCTGTGACTCCACTCTTCATTGATTCTTATTGTATTTCATGAAACTGTCAACTTGTATTATACATGAAAGTGCGATAAATCTTCCTCGGTAGAGATTAAAGGAACTTCCGGGGAAGTTTTGCTAAATATAAGTCAGACGCTGCACATGTGCAGTGGCGTGGTTCAGTGTGGGTTTGTGCATGAGCTGCTTTTGTTCGCATGTGTGTGTAAAAACCTGCGTTTAGACTATAATTGAATATACTAACAAAAAAAAGAAGAAGGTTTATTTGTTTCGGTGTCACTCCTGATGGATGCCTCTCATAAGACAAGCACAATCAAGGATCATTCCTCATGTCCCCTCCCTCCCACTCCTTCCTCTCCATCATTTTCTTCCCCTCTTTCCACAGTTGCTGTTTTTTACCCTCTCTATTCACTGCTAGCTATGATATGTCACAGTGGATTTCATGCCACCACATGTTCTCTCTCTCTCTCTCTCTCTCTCTCTCTCTCTCTCTCTCTCCGTGTGCGTGTGTGTGTGCGTGTGTGCTAACAGAGAGGGAGAGTGTCTTTAATAATAAGTCCTATGACCATCACAAGGCGATGCGACATGGCAGGGCTCCAGAGCTGATGTTTTGCCTGCTTTGCTTCACCATTATACATGAGGAACTTTCCACTTTTATGACTCTATACTCCGCATGGAGGGATGGGTGAAGAGGTTCTTTAAGGCTACGATATTCTTTTATCATTTCTCAGAAGTTTGCTCACGGCTGGTGCACTTTTTTTGTTTTCCAGTCCTTAGAGTGTTTCAGATGCAAGCCGTGTTTGGATGCCACCACGAGCTCTCCGAGTGGAACATGTTTCAGCTTTAGTTTTAAATTAGATGTATGTCATGGCGTATGAAGGTGTTTCTTTTTTCCTCCATTGGTGAGGAGAAAGGAGTATGCTGACTTAATTTTGAATTACCTCGCATCAGTTGTTTAATTCTACAGTAATAGTTCTGCAAAGGTACATGTGAATTTTTATTTTTCAGGAAAAAAATGGTCAGAGAGGCTGACTGAAGGTCCGATTAACACACACACCGAATCCAAACAAGTCATGGAGGAAATGGAAGCGCTTCTCTTGTCCACCAATGACTCAAAGCCTTTAACACCCCTACACACACATTCATACACTCTTGGCTGCTTTGGAAGGTGCCAATTTGAAAACACATTTTCAGAATTTTACATACTCATGTTCAAGGCATCAGGAGCGAGGAGCCAGACCAACATGGGATTTTTGGGGCCAAAACCAGTATGAGGGAGTACAACATTCAGATAACTATTAATAGTAAATAAATAGTATTTTAAAATCAGCAATACACCTCAGTAATACACCACATGCTTAAAAAAAGCTAAAAGCAATGTTTGTTTCATATTTCACATTATGACATGTGCTTGAATAAACTCTATTGTCCAAAAACATCAGCGAAGCACTGGATCACAGCGCCCCCCACTGGACAGATGATGCAAATTAAACCAAACCAGCAAATCAGCTGCAGATTAATCACTAATCTGAGCCACGATCAGCCCACCATCTTTGTGTCCAGCCTTCCAATCACATGGGAGGAGGGGCGGGACAAATAATACGCCAACTGCCTTACAGTCACGACCTACAGTACATGTTCAAGTTCGAACAATAAAACAGAGGAGCTCTTGAACTGCATGACTGTACGTGCTGTGACGTTTTCTCACCCACAAAATCTCATCAACCCACACAGATCAGCGGGACCTTCATCTCCCTCTGCCACTTTTATTTCATCCAGAGGACTAGAGGAAGCACTCTTTCTTGTGCTGACATTTTTACTTTTGCCAATATTCTGTATCATAGCAACAAAAGAATCTCAGCTGTAAAAACTAGATGGAGGTTGGCATTTAGCTGGGATAAAAAGACTATAGCGGCCTTGAGGGCTTCGGTGTCCCGCTGAAGGACGCTGCCACAGGAGGAGGAGGAGGAGGAGCCAGGGACTGATCCAGGAACTTTCCTGCTGTAGTTCTACAGAAAATCTGCCAAACCTCTTCAGCCACTAGGTGGCCAAACTACTTGATGGAAACACCTTATATGTTTTTTTTTCCCCTTTGTAACATTCGACAACTTAAAATTTGCTTGACAACCAAATTAAAACCCAATTATTGGCCAATCCAACAGAATGGGATAGGCTCCAGCCCCCCTGCACCCTTAACAGGAATAAGTGGAAGAAAATGGATGGATGGATGGATGGAAGTTTGGATTTTAGCTGATGGCATCTGCAGCGTTTCTCATTCCATTTCCTTTCCTAACTATGACAGTCGTGAAAGTCACATCCATGAAGAAAGAAAACTGTCTGTGATACATGAGAGGAGTCTAAATAGGTGGACTTTAAAAACCTCAGCGCCTTAATACAGTCCTCATAGGGAATTTGAAAAACCATCATGAACTCAAAAATGTTTACCTGAAGATCTGTGAATTTCTTCTGTCAACAGTCTCCAACTGTCAAGCTGATCGGCTCGAAACTGGACAAAAATGACACTCATTTTTTGGATTTAGTGGCGTGTCTCTGTCAAGTAGAAGAAAAACTTTTATGCAGAATGGGAGAGGAGGCAGCACGGTGGTGCAGTGGTCAGTACTGTGGACTCACAGCAAGAAGGCTCCGGGTTCAAGTTCCAGCTTGGGCACGGGATCTTTCTGTGTGAGTCTGCATGTTCTCCCTGTTCCTGTGTGGGTTCTCTCTGGTACTCCAGCTTCCTCCCACCGTCAAAAGACATCAAGAGGGGATGAGGCTGATTGATACGCTAAATTGACTGTAGGTGAGACTGTGAGTGTGAATGGTTGTTTGTCTCTGTGTGTTGGACTGGTCCATGTCCAGGGTGAACCCCGCCTCTCGCTCGTAGCTGCTGGGATAGGCTCCAGCCCCCTGCGACCCTTAACAGGAATAAGCGGAAGACGATGGATGGATGGATGGAAAATGGGAGAAGAGAAAAACACCTCATAGCTTTTATTGCTATTAATGTGCCTGAGTACAATACAGAGCCCAAATCTTTGAATCAGCTTCTTTTCTAGCAAAGTGTATTTAAGTGTGTACATTAAGCTCCCACCTTTAAGGCACACTTAGCACACTGATGCTTCCCAGAATTACGACTCCCTCCAGAGTTAAAAGCTGATTCACACACAGCGTTCATGCTGAGTGTTGTCGGCCTGCTTGTGATGCATCAGACATCTGGTAGTTGAGTTGAAAACTTATAAAGAACTTAATACTGGCCTAGTTCACCTTGTGTGGTGAACAGAAGCTGCCGGAGGGGTCCATTTCATAGTTCAAATCAATATCAGGGATGCATAATTTTCTCCCTTGATGTTACTGGGAGAGAATGTGACAGATTTCTTCATCATGCTTTTTAACGGAGTAAACATGCTCCCTGCGGTGTGTGGAAGTGCAGCAGGTAGAAAGCTTAGCGTATAGCTGCACGGTAATGTGGAACACTTCCACCCACCCTCACGCCATAAACAACAGAAGAGGAGGCAAAAGGAGACAGAGCAATGAGGAGAAAACAAAGCACAGGAGAGGACAGAGGAAGAGGAGGTGGTGGGATGCATTATGGAGTGTTCCATAATCTTTATGGTTTACTTATGACTTTTTTTTTGAGTATCTGCTCCAAGTTTTATTAGCTTTTTTCTTTTTCTAATATGGCTACCTCTTGATCAGATAGACAAGTCACTCTTATAGGGAAATTCCTAGGGCCCGTTTACTGGTGTATTGAAATGATTGATCAGGACTAAAACTGGTTTGAATTGTCCCAATACTGAGTGAGAACGCCATGATCCACATTTGTGAAATGACTGCAACTGAATGATATTTGTCCAGGATCCATGTTGAGTCACTAAAAGGAATCACTAAAGAGTTTCACCTTTTGCTGGTGTTGTAGCAGGGTGTGTTTTGAAATGTTTGCAGGAGCAGTCATGCTGAAAGTCATCAGTACAGAGGATTGAGACCTGAAACACAATGTAACGGTATGTTGCAGTCAATAATGATTGATTAGCAGAGCCACTGACCACGTTCGTCACCGTCCAAAACATCTATTTCATTGCACCTGGTTCACTGCATCGATCGAGAGGTCTTCATGCGTCCAGAATTTCCATGAAATGCACTACCTGGACCCAGAGTAGACCCATGCAGTATTTGAAAACTAAGACCTGGATCTGAGCAGAACTGCAAATAGAAGGACCCAGATCCGTCCAAGACCCGTTTATTATATGATATGCCAGACCCACCTCAACCGATGTCACAGCAAATTGCATCAAAGTTAACATTAATGTGTAAGTCAGATCTAAACTTTGTTTCTTACCTAATGCTGGTGAGAACCACGGCGACTTGCAGAAAACACCTGGGCATCAAGAGGAGCTATGTAGACCTGGCCTAGGTTAGTTTAGCTCACCCCCACACACACACAAACACAAACACACACACACACGGTAGAGATGATATCTCATACACATGGTTCAGTGCAGTACACACGGTTATGTTGAATGCAGCACTGATGAGGATCATGTTTCAATTTACACGTTTACCAGCCGTGAGATTAAAAGATTAAACGATTCCACAAGCCAAGGTTAGCCGGCCACCGTAAACCACACTTACTTACTAATACACGACAAAGAAAGTGGAAGGTGAAATCAACTGTTTGTCTACTTTGATTTCTTCAACATTTCTTCAACTATTCATTCCCACTCTTTCTTTCCTCTAAACAAACTGGAAAGTAAGAGGACTCATCACTTCCTTTGTACCAGAGGAATTTTCTTTAGAACGGCGAATAAAAAGAAAAAAAGCTTTCACAAACTTTCATAAACTGGGTCAAAGTGAATCACTTCAAGTTAGATCAACTGGCAAAAGAATAGCTTAAGTACTTTTTTTTATGTGAAGTGGATTACCACTCAAATATGAACAAGAGAGGCAGAAGCCAAGAGGCAAACGTCCAACTGGTTGTTAGTTTATAGGAGGTTAGTTTTGCAGCTGTGTAGCTGCAGTTGTCTTTTTACCATCAAGTTCATTATATCTGCATATTGAACCGTATAAATACAAGTTTCAGATCATAATCTGTTTCCCTCATAACGCAATCGAGAATGTTAAGTTGTATGAGAACAGGATTTGTGAGAGACAGTGCAGCAGCAGGATGGTTCATGAAAGAGGCTCCCTATGAACCAGTTCTGTTTTCTATCATCCAGTGAAGCTCCCCCCCACACACTTGCATCAAAAGGCACAGAACAGAACTGTCTTTGAAATGAAATGGTGCAACCTTTTTCACTGCCTCTTAAATTCCGCATAAGCTTTTCATCAACCGTCTCTTTGTGCCACTCTATTTTCTCCCACATTCAAATGCCATTTTCTCTCTGCCTCCTTTTGTGTGCCTCTGGTCTGCACAGGGGTTTGAGGATGGCGCAAGTAGGCGGCGGTGATCACAAAGAGTGAAGGCTACTATTGCTGTCAAACCGCGGTAGCCTGATCTGTCTGACACAAGGCGGAGCGAGAGGTGAGTGCTGCAGCATTTTATGGTTCAGCAGTGCCATTTTAAAAACACATGAAAGAAAGAAAATGAGGAAACAGGACTGCCATTACACCGTTTATTTCCGTTTATTTCATGCTCTCTTGTTTCATGTGTTTCATGTCACCTCATCTAAATCTCTGTTTTATCCCTGTCCCACCTTCACCTGTCCTCTACATGAGCATGTTTACATATCTGCATTTGTTTGTTTTCTAGGATCTGATCATCTGGACAGACAGTGGGTTGAATAAAATGACATTTCCCACTAAAATTTAACTTACTGGCAGATGCCTGCCCACCACACACACAGCCGCCAGTCACATGTTTGTGAAGAACCAGTATGGCTTTCAAAATGACAGATTCTGGTGATGGTTCGAGAGATATTGAATTAGGGAGTGAGTTTGTAAGCGAGAGAGTGAATGAGTGAGTGAGTTAGTAACTTAATGAGTTATTAAGTGAGTGAGTTAGAGAGTTATTTGGTTGTTAAATGAGTCACTTGGAGAGTTAATGAGTTATTAAGTGAATGAGTGAGTTAGTAAGTTAATGAGTGAGTAAGTGAGAGTTAGTATGTGAGTGAGTGAGTTAGGGTGTGAGTAAATGGGTGAGTTAATAAGTGAATGAGTGAGTTAGTAAGTTAATGAGTGAGTTAGTGAGTGAGAATTAGTATGTGAGTGAGTGAGTTAGGATGTGAGTGAATGGGTGAGTTAATAAGTGAATGAGTGGGTTAGTATATTTGTGAGTGAGTGACAGAGTAAGTGAGTGAGTGACAGAGTAAGTGAGTGAGTTAGTAAGTGAGTGAGTGAGTTAATAAGTGAGCGAGTAGTTGGTTAGTATGATAGTGAATGAGTGAGTTTTTGAGTTAGTAAGTCAGTGAGTGAGTTTGTAAGTTATTAAGTGAGGAGTTGAGTGAGTTAGTATGTTAGTGAATGAGTGAGTGAGTGAATTTGGGAATTAGTAAATGAATGGGTTAGTATGTCAAGAGTGAATGAGTTTTTAAGTAACTGAGTTAGAAAGACCTCTCTTTTTGCCTTTTCCCTTCTTTTTTCAGTTGAGGAGGTAACATTATTTACTTATTCATTCCTAAGTGGTGTAACAGGTGTGTATGTAGATGTGTGTAATTTTTTTAGAATACATTTATATGCCTTTTTTGCTTCTGATATTTTTTCTTATAGAACATATAGTGTTTGTGTGTGTGATGCTAAATGTGCATGTATTCATTCCCTGTCTCCCCTTGAAAACGAAAAAAAATCTACAGATAGAAAGCTTACTTTATATTGATTAAGGGTAGCAATTTTGAAAGAGGCAAGAAAGCTGGAGAAAACATAGTGGGATTTCTGTCTGAAACGTAGTGACAAGAAAGAGAATTTTTCTTTTTTAGACAGTAAAAGTAATGGCATAAACAGCGTATCACTGCCAGGCCGATATTTTCATGTCATCCTCGCCTTGATAGTTTTATTTGAATTTCAGTGATGCAAGCACACAAGAGTGGTGTGGGCACACAAGCACTCAGAGACAGATATTTATGAGATCTCTCTCTCCGAGTGTCACAAACATGCACGAACCACGTCATCCACTTGCGTACACACAGCTAATAACTCCTACACACACAACCGCACACATACACACCCACCCACCCACACACGCAGCGCCAACAGGATGGTACAAAACAGCATCAGTAAAGACAATCAATCAGTAATCCTGCATCATCTAATGGCTGCCACAGTTCTTTCCTTTGCCCTCTAGTGTCTTAAAAATTATGACACTTTGACATCAAATGGATATATAAATGTCAGTGAGGCAGATCTCATTCTCCTAATCTCTCTCTCTCTCTCTCTCTCTCTCTCTCTCTCTCTCTCTCTCACACACACACACACACACACACACACACACACACACACACACATACAATATATCAACACACAGACCCATGAAAAAGTAGCAGAGCACAGACAGAAGCAACCTCGCTCGGGGACGTCACAGTGGAGGTCTTTATATTTTGGGTCTGGTTATTGTACGGTCAGCCTCCAACTCTGGGAAGTATGATTCTAGATTTGGGGGCTGGGAGGTTGCTTTAGGTCATTGTCTAAGTCGATCTCCTGACTGTTACTTCAGGAAAATTGTCTCTGTAATCTTTGACACACAGAGGAAGAAAATCATTTTGAAACCAGGGGTGGAGCCAGATGATGGAAACATTCAGGACTTAGCATTTTTTCTTGTTCACGTACTGCAGTTATATGTACAATTTTAATAGCATTTGAGAATCCTACTGCCTATGTTAACTCAGATGACTGAAACTTCAAATAATCACATTGACTAAAATGTTGCAGCTGAAACACCAGACGCTTTCTTGAAAGTGTTTCGCTGGAAGCAATCAAGAGGGCTTCGGCGGTGAAGCATTCAGCCGCTATGATGTGTAATGTCCACCTTATTAAAAGTAAAGTCGGAACTTCCTCCCTTCCTCCCTTCCTTCCTCTCGGTTAAATGAAGACTGATAGGGAAAGAAGAGAAACAGCAGAGAGGTATATTTTGTGTTATTTGTCCCGCCCCCTCTCAACTGTGATTGGATGACTGTGTAAAAAGAGATCGTGACGAACACTGCTTTTTACCCAAATTTGAATAATTTTCATTTCCGGTGTACTTTGACAGGACACCTCAGATGTGTAGTCAACCACAACCAGATGAGGATGACTAAACCTGATAACTAGGATGAACATCTGACTCGAGACAAAGGGTCAGTTTAAAAATAGCTGCCAAAATTAACTTTGGCCTACATCCTATTTTGTATTTGTTCGCACACTGTCATCATCCTGAAACAAGAAAATGTTGAACATGACTTGTCACTCCTGTGTCGATTTTGAAATTTAATAATCTTCTGTAGACAGCAACTTAAAACCTGCTTTAAATTTACTTTGCTGGAGGAGAGCTCCCAGAATGAAGGTTTAAACAGAGATCTGAATCAGTCCCATCATAATGGAAACTGCTCTAATTGCAAATCAATGACCCCAACGACGCCGAGTAAATGCGGTCCTCAATTCTCAGTATTGGATATTAGGCCAACAACATTTACTCACATTATGTTACATTTCTTTGGGGAATTGAATTAAACAGCAAGCACATGAACGATTACCTCACAGGACGTTCTGCTGCTTCTCATTTATCTCTCACTTTTTCACGCATCATGTTTTCATCTGAATGAACGTCAGTTATATTCAAGCGCTCACCAAACAAGTTCTCACGGTTCTAATGAAGCACATTGCAGACAGGTAAAGAGTTCATACGTCGACAGCAACAATCCCGTGCTGCCGGGAGGATTCATACTGAGCGTGCTCTATTTTGCTGGATGAGCTAGCTTATTCCGGTTAGCCCTTGACTAACTTGAATGTAGATAAATGACTTAAAAAAAAATATATATATTCATTACATTACATTTTATGCAGCTTTCCTCCTGCTATCTGATGCTCTGCTTTATATGCACTCTGTTATTCTTTTGCATTTATGTATTGTCCTCTTAAAGGTTTTATTGTTATTCCGTTTTAATTTCATTCTTATGATATGCATTCTGGATTTATTATCTTTTAAAGGGATTTTAACTTGACTTTCTCTCTCTTATTTTTTGGAAAGCATTTTGAGCTGCAATTTCTGTACGACTAGTGCAAAACAAATAAAGTCTATCATTATTAATACTTTAATATGCTCTTGCAGGCTTTCCAGATGTTTAAAATAGGACTAAGTGGATCAAATTCGGATAGCAAAACAAATCATTTTGCGTTCTGTTCAGCTTAATGGCAGAAACGGTAACAACAGGGAAGAGCTGCAGCTGAGACGATGATGTAACGTTCCACACTTTAGCTTTAAGATGCAAAAAAACCTAAAACACGAAATGCGTAATGTCTTTCCCCCTTCCACCTCCTCTCCTGTCCTTCGTGCTTTGTCGTAGTTCATCATCATCTTCATCACCTCCTTTCTCATTGGCACTGTGGTTGAATGTTGGATTTGATGGAGGTGCTTTTACTCCATGTTTATATGTTGCCGCTGTTCTTGGCTGGGTCTCCCTTGTTAGAGATCCTTGATTTCAACCAACCGGGATAAATAAGGCTAAAATAAACAAGCAAACAAACAAATACAAAACAGCATCTCGTTTCATCTTCCACTCCTCCATCTCTTCCCTCAACTTCTGCTCCCTTCCTCATCTCTCATGCTCCACAGGTTCCCTCTCATTCTTTCATCTTCACTCCCGTATCAGAGAAACGAGTCATGCTCTGCTGTGATTCCTTGTTTCACTGTCAGACACGCTGAGGCTGTCAAACCAGTGCCATTTGCGTTGGGCTCACCACTGGGCTGGTCTGTTGGCCCAGTGGAAGCAAGCATCAGGCTGAATTGGTTCCTTTTGTAATGTAACGTATGCATGTAGCTGCTGCGTCTGAAAGCTGTGCAGCACTGTTGTGTATGTTTGTCTGCAGATTCTATGAAGGCTATTCCAACATTTCAGAAAGTCTGATCACAACTATCCATAGGGGGTCGGGAGGCTGGAGCCTATCCCAGCGGGCTTCTGGCGAGAGGCGAGGTACACCCCGCAGGGCCAACATTTACAGACAAACAACCATTCACTCTCACAGCCACACCTACGGTCAGTTTAGAGTCGCCGATTAACCTCAATGTCTCATCTTTGGACTGTGGGAGGAAGCCAGAGTACCAGAGAGAACCCATGCAGGCACAGGCAGAACATGCAGACTCCTCACAGAAAAGCCCCGGGCTCAAACCAGGGCTCAGACGCGGAACGTTCTTGCTGTGAGGCAACGGTGCTAAGCACTGCACCACCGTGCTGCCCTGATCACAACTAAAATTGTCATGGGAAATAAGAAAATATAAAACAGGAACATAACTAAAGTAAATATTGACATCCAGGATGCCTGGAATAAGAATATATTTGTTGTTTTTGTTGTGTGTTTCTGTAAGGAAATAATTTTGCTTCTTGCTGAAGCATTTCAGCATTCTGTGTTTTCACTGAGCTCTTTTTGAGCATGTGTGTTATTTGCAGTGAAATATCTGAGTCATTAAGCCATTGATGCTTTTCAAGAGTGAATGTGAATGGTTACTCAATCTGCTGCTTTTGGCACGTTATTTAAAGTAACTATGGGATTTGAAAGTGGCTTTTGTAGCAGAAATCACCGACTGTATGTCAACCGATTCTGTGAAAAACCTGTTGAAGGGAGCCGTCACAAAACTGACGTCCTGTGTTTTTTGGGGGGTTTTGTTTGTCTTTTTACTGTAAATGTAAAATTGTGCCCTTCCAGGAGCGCCTGCTTTTGTATGTGGGACTGAGTTGAAAAGGAAAGTCACCTTTGTAAAACGTGGAGCAATGCACTCCAGGAATCGGCTCCCTAAACAGAGACGTGCCTACATCAGATTTCACACCTCCCTGGACACACTGCCTCCAAGAAAGCGTTTGTGTGAACTGGAAGCATTTGGTTGTATTTGCCGCGTAGCGTTTAGCAGTGTGCTGAGTGTACCAGTCCACTGGAGCCAGAGCCAATCAAACCTGACCCCCTGGTTTTGGTGAGTTACTCCTCTAAAGTCCTGTCCAAGAGATTTGAGTTTAAGTTGCAACGCATTGGAAGTGACGCCCAACACCATGTGTGGAATTCTCGACTTCTTTTTTTGTCACGACGTCTTGAGAAGTAGTTTAAGGTGTCAGCACCTATTTTTTATAAAGTCCCAGCAGTTAATTTCTGTACTTTAACATGCTTAGTGGCTTAAAACCCCAATTACACAGCAAGTGTAAAGCTGTATTACTTCCTGACAAACATGTCACCTGCAGTAATGATGTCACGCTGCATTAATGTGCGTAAATAACTTCCCCAACCTCTGAACGTTGACACCGCGTGAGTTCAGGTATTCCAAAGCAATTATTTTGTGAAATTAACTCACTACAGGGCAGAGGAAATGAGCTGAGTGATTAAGTTTTTAAAACAGACTACAATAAGTCATCAACTTAATATGTTCACGAGCAAACTGTTTCATTAATTCTGGTTTAACCAGAAAAAAGCAGAAACACTTCATGGATTTAACCTGGATGTTAGCATCACCATGGGTTCTCTCAACCAAAAGCCAATGAGATTTTTAACTTTGAGCTTTGAACTTCTCCACCAACGCATGACATCACATTTCAACAATTAACCTGACACCTTTTTTTTTAGTTTTCGGTGATGAACATAGAATTTGGTGACGTAATTTAAAGTTGTAGTCTAACTCCAGTGTTAACAGCTAGACCTTTGAATAAAACCGAAAACACTCCCACTAACTTAGAGTAGAAACCCAGATCCTAAAAAAGGCTACAAAAATGCGAACTAATTTCTGGGTTTTCCAGCTCATTGCTGCATCACTCTGTCGTTATTGAGGTTACAGGTTGGTCAACTGCCTGCTTTTCTGTGCCGTAATGATTTAGACATTTCGAATTTCAAGCAATCAAACACACACCTCCAGGTAATGAATAAATATATGAATTCATGGGGCATTTACGTGACACAACTGGGCCAGTGATGAGGTTTCTCCCTGTTCAAAGAGACTTTTTAGTGCTGGTTGATGGTGGCTCACGCTGGTTTCTGTGAATAAACTCCGAGTGACTGAGAGTACAGTTCAGATCTGCTCTCTATGCCGAAAGCCTAGAGATAACTTCTATTATGATTTGTCACTGTATGAATAAAACTGTATCAACCAGACAACAAGCCACTACTGTATATTTAAGCATTTCATCTCGTGGGGGTGAATGTTGACAACAGCAGTTTCTGAATTATACTTCAGCATTATACAATATATGCTTTTTCTAAGAGGGTGGCAGAGTTTGTTGAGCATATCGATAACAGCCTCGTGTACACAAAACACGGAGGTAGCAGGTTTATGATATATCAAAGTACCTTTAAATTGTATTTGTTTTCTTGAGTGGAAGGTATCTGTCAGAAAAAGGAAGCTGGAATGAGTGCATGTGAGTTGGAGCTTTGTTCTTATTCTACTTGCAGTCTCCGTTAAAATCATGCAGACGCGGGTTCCACTGATGATTCGTTCTGTTAAGCTGGTTCCACATTAGCAGTGGCGCGAGACCGAGCAGTTCCCTGTGCGGTCGCCAGAAGCTCAACTTTTCCTGTTATAATGCATTGTGTGTTCCTTCTGTTTTATGGAAATCCTAAAAAGTAATTTGTCCATATTGTTCTCCAGAAAATGTTGCTTTCATGTGAAGTTTGCAGATCACGGTCGAGGCAGAAATGGATAAGCATGGTGAAAAGTCAGCATTCTAAACCAGGCTTGAGAGCAGGAATGTTATTTACATATTTGAATTGAAGCATTGTCGTTGCTGTTGGTGGTCATGGTGTGTGTGTGTGTGTGTGTGTGTGTGTGTGTGTGTGTGTGTCCGGGGCATAATCAGATGCATTGCAATCGTCTATTGTCTATCTGATGCAGAAGCACTCTTTTCAATATGGCATTATTGTGTGACGAAGCCGACAGCAAACGCCTCTGTAGGAGAAGAAGAACTTCAACACAGACAAAACATGGCAAAGCACCTCTACCGCGTTCTTTAATGTTCAGAGACGTCAAAGAACGACACAGAGACATCACAGCCTCAAACCTTTGCTCACCATCTGACCAGGCAAGTAAGAACAACAACTGTTCAACTGAACATGCAATTTACACTTCATCAACCGTATTTCTAGTAAATTGTACATGTGTTCTGGAGACATTTGGAATTAGTTTTTGTCAGTCTAATTATTTATTAATTATTTATTCATCATTTTCTATTGATTAATAATTGCATTTTGTTGTTGTTGCTGTTGTTTGTTTTTTCTGTCTTTGCGTAATTCCATTATTTACATGAAATGTATTTCGGGGATTTTTCTGTAATTCAACATGATTTTGTTTTCTCTCATTTTCTCCTTTTTGGTTCTTTTTTTTTTACTCAGTAATGCACTTCGAGTGGCCTCTTGGTGTGAAAATGTGCTCCATAAAAACATCTTTTCATGCTTAACTAGTTATCATGAAACATTTCCTTTTTCACTTCTACATTAATCAATAAAATAAATTCAAAATTGAATCGTTAGATGGCGGTAATAGAAATCCAGACACAGGATCCAAACTCATCATTTTTCCATCCCTTTTTTTTTTATTTTTTTTTTTTAGAATGCATTTAACAAATTAGATGAAAATTGTAAAAGAACAATGAAGAAGAAGAGCCGCCCGAGTCTCCCTGCTGTATGCTCTCAGGCCAGAGGCGAGCCAGCTGAGCTCGACTAGAGGTCGCATCAGCCGTCGTGGCATCTGTTTCGCGCACAAATAAATATTTACCGCGTACAGTGTCGTTAACTTGTACGAGACCTTTTCTGGAAGTGAACCACAGTGAGCGTGATCAAGGGAATCAGGAGCGAGGGACACATTCCAGCCAGTGCTTTACTTCATTAGCGAGCATCTGTATGCTGTGCACACACACTTGAAGCCCTAACTACAAAATGCAATCTGTTTGCACTTTCCAAATGAATTGAGTGGTGCGTAGCAATAACCAAATCTCATTGTGCCGTGGTGACAGTGCAATGGTGATTATTCAACAGTGCAGTGTCATTTTTGCCAGCGGACCTTCTCATACATAATGCATCCAAATCATTGCATTTTTCTTCCATTCTGGGCTACAATGCATATTTCATCAAGTCAGTGAAATATTAAGCACTCTTATGATTTGATATTCTCTTCCAAGGAGGATTTCAGTTTATGTATTTTCTTCTCTCCGTTCTCATCTCCTCCAGGGGCAAACTTCTGGGGATGTCTCCATTTGGTGTTTACTTTTGTTTGTTTACTGCAGAGATATTTGAGTGGTTAATGTTGGAATAATGATCAATGAAGCCACCGATCAATTGGAGAGATTATAAAGGCTCAGAGGCCATTGATCCGTTAGAGGCCACAGCTCTGAATGTCAGGTTGGGCATTCACACTAATTTGGCTGAAATTAGCTGAAAGACTGTGACTCTCCCTTGTCCCCCATCTTCACATTCCAAATGTCAGTTGCTGTTCAGGTGAGGGAGGGTCAAAACTATCAGACAGAAAGGCTAAATACTCAACCCCTCAGTCTTATAATAAAGTAGGATGATGAAACATTATTGTTCAGTCTACCCTCGTATATAACTGGTAATATTGCAGCTTTACGCTGCCTGTAAACACACCTATACCCCTGACCTTTGACCACCAAAATCTCTTCAGTTTATCTGTGATTCCCAGTGGTAATTTTGTGCCAAGTTTGTGGAAATTCCCTCAGTCCAGAGGTATCGAATGAAAAAGATTGAGATGTACAGACAGACAACCTAAAAACACCCCCCCCCCCATAAAAAAAATCAAAGCTGGTTAGACAGGTTTAAAAAATTTAACAGTTAGGCAAGTTGCACCATTTGGGCTTAAAGTCTTGCCACCAAGACTGCACGTAAATCTAATGTGTAGTCAGGAAGAGACATCAGTTGTTAATGTGAACCACAACCATCTGTGGAATCAGTTCTGTTTTGCACTCTGGTCCTCTTCTTGGGAAACGAACCCCTTTCATTGTTAGCTGTGGTACTGTGTGTCATGTAGTGGCTCCCTTCTGGCCTCAGCGAACCTCAGGTACCATAGTAATAGTACGCTTTTCATGACATTTAGGTTCCATGTCTACATGTTCTCATGTTTCTGTTTGTCAATTGACATCCTAAATACTTCCGTTGGGAAGATATGGTGTGTCATGTGCCTGCGTAGCGACACTTGATTTCAACATGGCAACATGTACAAACAAGTACGAAAAACAATTACATTTTACAACCAAGCGGTACACTCGAGTTTCTTTCTGAAGACATTTGAGGTGAAAAATAACAGAATCTTTCATATTTGAACAGTTTCACCGGAGTCTCATGAGCCAGCCATGTTGCACTTGTTTTGATTTTGGATGAACTATTAGGTACATGCTGGCTACCAGATGCAGGTTCTGGCTGGCGGTTGGCGTGTCTGTCTCCCACTCTGATGTGAGATCAAGACCAACACAGGATTGGACCTTCCAGCACAATACTGAACATTAGTTTGAGCTAAGCAGAGCACAGCAATGAAAACAGTAGCAATTCCTTTTCTTTTCAGTGGAAAACCTGACATCTTACAATCCGTTTGACATTGCCGTGTTAATGTCTGGTTCATGAACAAAAAAAAACACCTGCTTGGAAAAGATTGGGGTTTGGGTTCAAATAAAAATAAATGATAAACAATATCAGAAATGTCGAACCAAATTAATGGGACTAAAGTGTGTTTCATGGCACACAGGAAGCTCAAAATGTGTTGTGACAGCTCACCAAATAATTCAGGAAATGGCGTTCTACTCGTGCCTTTTTTTTGGCGATACCAGCCTGAGGCGCAAAACACAAGGAAATTCTCAATGACATCAGCAATGAATTGGATCTCAGGCAGCGGAGGGGATTGTTTTCCTTCTCTGGGTCTCTTAATTTTCTGACCAAAAGCTGCCAGAGTCGAAACAATCTATTATTTATTTCTCTCCAGCTTTTTCTTACGCGTTATTAGCTTTTCTTCTACCAGGCACCACAGCTCTGGTAATTTTCTTATCTCCGTGTCCACAAAGTTTCACTTCACTTTTTTTCTTAAATCCGCTGTAATGTGGCAGCGAATTATGTGATCAGCTACAAATTAGCGAGACAGAGAGAGTGTGTTTACACTGGGCCTTGCAGCGCAGGTGCGGTCAGCGACGAGGACTGAACGAGGAGTCAGGGTCAGATTCAGGAGAGACCAGAACCAGACCAGGTCCCTGTAGCTTTAGTTTCTTCCAGCCTCTATATCGTCCAGTGTGACATTAAAAGGTATGTTGCAGCTGCAGATAATCTAGGAACAACAATTTCTTGATGCAAGATATAATTTACTGCATCACAGCGAGGTCGCTCTCTCTCCACTTACGTGGGATTTGAAGCTGTATTTCATCACATGAAGGAAAGACTTGAAGGAACCATGACCACACCAAAAATATAAATTCCTCCTTTTTGGTGTCTGATAGTTTTTCTTAAAAGGAAAAGTGATATACAGAGATATGATAGCTCTGACTACTGTAGCAGACGTCATTCCATTTGATTTGGTTTGACTGAAAATACTTGTGTCGTTTCAAAAGAAATCACCCTCTGGCAGATGCTGCTTTTAGCAACTTGAAGACAAGCAGTTCTGGGCAGTTAGTGAGAGGGATTGCAGGGAGGGAGGATTCAGAAAGACGTACCATCGACACTGCAAACTAGCAAATAATTACCTCCACATTTTACACTCCGATATTGCTGCCATCTCTAATTTAAAGAAATAGTTTCACATTTCATTAATTACTTGTTTTCATGTATCGTGTGAACAAGGACTGTTGCATAAGCAGTTTCCAGTCTTAAAGTCGTATACTGAATATTAGAATGCTATTGTATGGAACAGTCTAGTATTACCACAACTGGCCTTTTTGGTACATGGGGAATATTGGACCTTACCGTAAGAGTCGTACATTTTAAACTTCAAGGCAGCTATCGGTCTTCACATTAACTCCGAAAAAGTCAAAATCTCCAACAAAGGTCGACTATGGCTGTCACGTTGTCTT
The DNA here is from genome assembly GCF_037954235.1 of Aulostomus chinensis. NCBI lineage: Eukaryota > Metazoa > Chordata > Actinopteri > Syngnathiformes > Aulostomidae > Aulostomus > Aulostomus chinensis. Next base: position 16,358,382 of record NC_141341.1, read on the forward strand.
AATTTCATCATTCTGTTTTATTCTGGCAACCATGCAATGAGCAGTGGCTCTTGTTACCATCTCTTTGTCATTTTTGAGTGTAATATCCGGATCAGACGACATGATTTTGACTTTCATGATGTCTCCACGTCACGGCTTTAAAAGTCTTGTCCTGTCCTGGGTAACAGACTGGGATCACAACATGCATGATCCCAACCAGTCGTTGTCTGCTGACGTCACAACGTCATCCGTGGCCGTCGCGACCACGTGCAACTATGCAGCTCGGTTAAAATCCGGCTGAACTGAGATAGCCTGACCCGGCCTTTAAAAGCCAGCTATCATGTGGAACACACATTTTATGAGTAAGACAGAACGTGCGCGAGCATTATTGAGGGTTAATCTCTCGCCTGAACGTCTGTGTTTAACGGGTGAACGTAATGTTTTCATTCTCCGCCTTCATATCATGGATGCGTGTGATGAAGCTTTTCTCACGACCCAGGTTCCAGTGCTGGTCACTGTTCAGGAATGCGTTCAAACGTTCGCATCACAAACCATTTATCTTTGCATTGTAATTTAAAAAAAACAACCCATCATTTATGAAATTTAGTTCAACGCTTCTTTTTAAACCTTAACTTGTAGTGTTTTCATCAGTAATTTTTTTTTAAATTTTTGAGAATTAGTTTGTTATTCTTTAATTAACAAAGGCAATTACTATTATTTGTTAAAAATAAAAAACTAAGTGCTGAGATATCAACCCCTCTAAGCATCATTAAATTCAGGCCCATGATGTCTTCGATGTCACCTGAGATATAATATTTTATGGGCGATTAACACAGGCGTTTATTTAATTGTGTGGGAGACAATGATGTATTATAATATTCAATCTGTTCTTTTGCATATCTTTAGTCATATATGCATCATTACCACCTGTCAGGGTGTTATGTAATCGCATCAGCCCCGGCTACTAATGGCACTTCATAAAAATAGTAAAGTTCTTAGTGGGAAAAGTATCAACTGATGTTCGGCGGTAACCTGCAGAACAAACTTCAGGTTCTTTCTCATTGACCTCATTGTGCCAATTACAATCACCGTAATATAATCTGCACTCTCTGAGCAAGAGCTTGACAAATTGTCTTCCGTCTTGGCAATATCCATTTCATTACAGTGACACTCAGATTTGAATACCAACAAGGCTGCTGTTGTCTCACAAGCTGAGGTGCCAGCGTGGCAGGTGTTCACATTGAGAATATTGGCCCAGGTGCTGCCGAATTGGATAACAACGAGAAATGATGTGACTGAAGCTGTTTCATGCTGCTCTTAAATCTGAGCCATTCTGACAGGAATAAAAAGGGGATAAGCACGAGTGTTGAAGACCTTAATCATTCCCTCCATTATTATGATTTACCACGTCAGTAGTTCCAAAACTTTCCTGCTCCTAAAATGGAAGGACCCCCACTATCCAATAAGTGTTTGAAGCATGCTAAGATTTTGCACGCGCGCGCGCGCACACACACACACACACACACACACACACACACACACACACACACACACACACACACACACACACAGAAACGTACATGCTGCGCCAACGGGCTTCTCACTACACAACAACAGTTTTAAGAGTATCCATTTTTAGATATTAGCAATTATAGCAATAACAGCAGGTGGAAAACCAGGCGCAGACATGATTTACAACCACCCTTATATTGAACATTCAAGCACCAGTACTGCATTATACTGCACAACTGCCTCGCTGAAGTCCTCTACTTTCATCACAACATTTAAATCCCAACTAAAAGCAGCCCTGAGGTGACGTCCCTATTTGTAGAATTCTTCTTTATGTTTCCAGTTGGACTGTATCTTGTTGTTCTTTTTTAATATTATTCTAATTTCTTGATAGTGTATTTATTCTGTACATGAGATCACTTTCTTCCTCATTTTTACTCTATGATGGGAGTCATATGGGAGACAGATTCTGTCCTTTGTTGCTGGTTATATTGTTTTTGCTTCATGGTGCAAATAAATGAACTGAATTTGAAAATGTTCAAGTTTGCCCATTGTAGGGTTTCAGGGTTTAGTGGAATTGATACAAAGATCAGATCAAACAGAACAGCGCATCCTTTCCTGCTGTATTTTTCATGTCTCCTGTATAAAAAAAAAACAAAAGAAGCCCCGCCACAACCAGTTCAATGTGAAAGGAGCTTGTTATTTGTGCTCAGTCAGAGTGATGTTATCTGAACTGGATGTCTGACAGAAGGCAGCTTAATGAAGAGGTCATGCACCAAGACAGGGTTTGGCTTCTGGCACCCCGGGGCAGTAATAATGTTAGCTGCACTGCTAATCAAACTAACTACAATAAGCAAATCTATCCCAGCATCGGGGACCTCAATAAACCAGCTCGGTACTCGACTCTCCATCGGGCTCGGAGGCTGCATTCAGCTGAGCCCCTGGATTGTGGTTCAGGCCCTGCGTGGCAGCCTCCGTCATCAGAGGTTGAGTGTGTGTGTGTGTGTGTGTGTGTGTGTGTGTGTGAGTTGGTGAATGAGGCAAAAAAAACCTTTTAAAGCCCTTTGAGAATAAACTGTCTACAAATACAATATCAATTTACCACTGAGCAGCGGCTTTAGCAACAAGTGGGTCCAGAACCTTCAGGAAATAATGTTAGTGCCTGAGAGTTGAGGTGGAGCAGCCCCAGAACACCAGAGGGAAAATATTTTGCAGTATAAAATAGAGCAATAGAGATTTAATCTTGTAAGTAATCCTAAGAGTCAAGTTGGCTCGCCAGACTTATTCGACCAACATGATCCGCCAGTTAAAATGTCTGCAAACTGCCTTTAAGCTTTTGTCTAAACAAGAAAAATAATTACTCTTTGATTTATGGAGGTTGTTTTGTAGTGGGCATCTGATTTGTCCTTCCTGCAGTAAAACAAGAAAAACTCAGTTTTGATTAGGACTTTATAGAATATCAACAGTTTACTGAAACACAAAGGTGTGGGTAGGCATTATCTAAAAAGAATAGATAATTAGCAATAAAGGTAGAAGTGCTTCGGCTGAAAAGCCAGAAAATAGAGCTTCCGTTGGCCTTGAGCTAGATATAATGCATTTGTTGCGCAAATGTGTCCACTTTTCTGTGAAAAAACTATTCATTCATCTGAAATGTCAACTCATTTTTCTCGACTTATCCATCGGATGTTGACCGCTTTCCTGAACAACTTGCAAGTAATTTACCAGCAAGTACATTATTAGGAGTTGTTTTTTTTTTTTTTTTTTGAGAATAGCTGTCTAAACGGTTTCTTATTTGGGGGCTCTAAAAAAAAATTGCTTGAATAGGCTGGTGGACTAAAATGGCAGGATATCATTGCTGGAGCACAAAGTTATATAAGAGTCATCACTCAGTTGCTAAGCATGTAGCAGCCCCCTAGGCTCATTTTCACTTTTGTTTCTGTCAGCAAATTGACTAATAATCATGTGTTAATATATTCGATGACAAGTGTGGTATTAAATACACGGAGTAAGAGTTCCTTTTTAAAATGATTACCACAAGTGCCTTTGATCGGTGATGTGGTTGAGTAGTGACAAATTGAGTGAATTGTACGATGAGACGTTGAGCTGAAGAAGTTGCTGATGAGATTCTGGAAACTGGCAGCAGTGATTTACAGCATTGGAAACATGGAGGCAGTAAAAAAGTGTGTGGGGGGGGGGGTGTTTGGGTGGTGGTGATGGTGGTGGTGGGGGGGTCGTCATATTTATCATCTCATAAATTTGCTTCACAGACAATGCTTAGCACGGTTTAAGAGCTGCGCAGGGAGTGTCCTCGAATCTTCTATTTTGCAAAGAAAGCTGAATCCTCCTCTCTTATCTACCCCGCTAATGGAGGCGAGCGCAGTGACCGTTACACCTCTATCAATTACACAAGCAAGCACTGGAAATCTGATTTGCAGCAAATGCTTCAGGAGTAGGAGGAGTAGCAAAATACTCCACACACCTCTGCCAAGGAGGCTATGCGGATACAAAATATAAGAGCACAGCATCATCAAAAGCTGTTCATAAATTCTCTTCCCAATTGCCAAAAATAGTTTTTGATCGTTGATCCAGAACACAATCCACACCGCCGTCTTTATCCCTCCAAGTAAAAGACACCGGTGCGATGCCAGTGGTTTTAGGACGTCACTGAACCTCCCCGACTAATCTTTGACTCCGCTCTCAGAGAATTTAATCCCTGACTTTGATCTCTGACTCACCACTGACATCACTACTACGTACGTCTCCCCTTAATCCCTGGCCGTGATTGTTGATTGAGGGGCAGGGCCGCGGGTTGTGTGTGAGGGAGTTTTTGGGTCTATCGCCAATCACTGAAAACTGCCGATGCCAGCCGATGGGTTTATTTGAAGATTTACCTTTATCATGTAGTGTTATTCATTTATATTAATATTCTTAACAACAGAGTATTAGAGATAGGAAGTACTATGAACTGACAACAGCTTTTAACAGGAGACATTATAGCACCACCATCTCTCCAAGTGCTTTGTTCATATTTAAGACCACCTTTGAGTTAAATTAACCACAAAGGCAACTTTCCCAGCACACACAGATACCGTCTCACGCGCTCGGCTCCTCTGAGACAGCTGATCTTATTATTCAGAGCCCATGATGGTCATTATGATTTGCGGACGACTGATGCGAACACCCTTATTTGTTTGATGTAAAAAAAAAAACAACCCTCTCTTACAATCTCAAACTTTGATCTCAGTTATTCTGTCTGCCATCTTTGATGCAGAGTGTGTGTCTGTGGTGATCAAAGCTAGCCAAAATCTTGTCCGTCATCTCCGTTGTCCGACTTTCATCCGAAACTCAAACTTGACACAGCACTTCTTTGACCAACGGCGAGTTTCAAGTTGATGGGATGAACAGATGTTGAGCTAAACAAGCTGCAGGCATCCATACAGAACTTTCCTGCATTTGTGGATCATCTCAATAAATTTCATCAAATCAAAAATAGGTCTTGAATCACATGAACACCATCAAGATCATTTTTGAAAGGTGAAACATTTCACTTTGATTAAAATGAGTGTATGACATGTCCACATCCAGCCGTGAGCAGCCTTCAGGATCGAACTGAAACAACCACTTGGGCCTTAGAATATCACCTGAACCTCCACAAAACTTCGTCAAAATCTGTCCACGTGTATTTGAGTTGCCCTGCTGAAGCAAAGCTGATCACAGCGGCCCCTCAGGGGGGGTATGAATGCATTAATTCTAAAGCACAGTAATCACTGACATCTTTTTGAATGTTTTAGCAATATACTAATGAGGTTTCCTAGACTCGCTTGACACGGTGTCCATACCGAGAGACCGAGAAGGAAAAGACGACGACACAAAATGGGTGAGGGAAAATGCATGATCACTGCAGTGAGAGTGAGAAACTGCTTGTTGGCAGTGTGTGTGTGTGTGTGTGTGTGTGTGTGTGTGTGTGTGTGTCCAAATTAAGTCCAACACATCTAATGAGGGCCGAGCCTTGAAAAGGTTGGCATTTCCAGCACCAGCGTCCCGTCATGCATATGAACTTGCTACTAGTTTTCAAGGGCTTTCCTCAGACAATGATGCAAGAAAAGTCAGCATTTTGGTTGCAAAGTGAACCTGCTGGCCTTTTCCTTCTTGGCGTGTGTGTGTGTGTGTGTGTGTGTGTGTGTGTGTGTGTGTGTGTGTGTGTGTGTGTGTGTGTGTGTGTGAAGGCATGCGAGTGGGCATTTATGTCATTGTTTGTGGGCCTTTGAGGGCTTGAGTGTGAGAGAACCTTTATTCATCCTTCCTCGCAAACAAGGGATAGGGAGGGAGGGAGGGATAGAGAGGAGGGGCGGGGAAAAGGGAGTGATGGGACAGAGCGCAGAACATGAGAGCATAAAAAGCATTCAATTAAGACATGAACAGCACGGTTCATTAAGCTCGAGCAAGCCGACGAAGATGACCATCCATCAAGCGAGAGAGTGGCGCTGGTGCAGGCATGCGCACATACAACACGCTCCATCATTATTGGAAAAATACTTATCTTGGCCTGTTTGGATTAGAGAGTAAACCGTTATTACACACCTCGGCTTCAGTTTAAACTCTCATAAGGTTTTAGAGCAGAGACGGTGGTTATGAGTCATATTGATTCTAACTTATGAGTTACTGTGGAATCAGCCATTTAGTCATCCATCTTCAAATAATCCTTATAGCTGTTAGATTTCATCTGCTACTACATTTGTAAGGGAATCCAGGGTAATGACAATGAAAAGACGATTTAATGTCGCCTAAATTATTATTATTATTATTTTTTATTTTTTTTTACTGTTTTTCGGCTGTTTGCAGACATACAAGCCCGAATGTGTTTGAGAAAATGCAAACATCCATGCAAAAATGTGGGCCAGAGAACAGACAATATGGAATAGGATGCACGCTGTGAAATGGAACATGAAATAGAGTGTAAAAAAAAAAAAAAAAAATCCTATTTCCTGTCAGTTTAAAGAGTCCCTCGAGTGTAATTCAGAAAAGGTGTAATATCAAATTATTACACGTGTATGCTTAGATGTGCAGGTAGGGACATGCATTTTTCTAAGGCTTTGCACGCCCCCGTCAACATATCTCAATGAATTCTTCAATGCCCAAGGGAGTGAATACATACAGGAACTGTGGTGCTTTGACAGACGCTGGTCCTTTTCATGCATTCATGTGGCTGCTGGGCTTTTAATTGATAGAAGGATGTATGGCTCACTGAAGGAAAACATGAATTGTTCGGCAGTTGCTTTCTATCTGCGAGGAAAATTATTTAACAAACTATTAGGACAGACATTTCCAAAGTGTTCGGCCTGGCGGGCGAAGAATGATAGGGTGAATTGATGATGTACAACTAGGGAAGAAGAGGGTGATTAAAAATGGTGTAACAAAAGTACTCACCCAGAATTTAGTCATGGCTATTTTAATATTTTGTAACAACGGGGGCTATAGGCCATTTCATATCATTATAAAATTATATTTGATTCCTGGAAACAGTTTTGACCCCAAGCTGCTCACTTTGAGACCTCCTGCTTTTTAATAAGTGTCTCCACACAGTATGTTATTTAATGTTCTCATGTTAGTACAGCCCCTCAAACACATCCACTGTCACTCTGCTCAGCTTCCATGTTCGAATCTACTTGATGTTCCTTCTGTCGAACAGCGGGACGCAACATTTTCATTTCATTTTCATCCTGTTAGTTTATGGCTTTCACTTGATCAAGACTGTTATTGGTTACTTTAAAAAGGGTTTATTTCTCCTATCTTTGAAAGCAAATGTTAATTAGGGACCATAAGTTACTGTGTTTATCCGCGACTATGATTTGTAACCAACATGTTTTTGTTTATGTGTGTCCCTTCATGGGACAGAAATGTTTAATTTGAACTCTGAATGCTCTCAAATTGATTAAAATCCATTTGCTTTAAACTTTATGACTTCTCTTAGGGCCAAATTCTGCAATACTGCATGCGGCTCTTAATAGAAAAATCCTGCACCCTGCTTGGCAAACTCTATTGGCTTAGCGGGATTGTATTGAAACAAGGCTGAACCTGTTAAAGTGGAAGAGAACAACAACACTGACGCCGTACAGCATGAAGACTGGATCAGGTTTTGGAGAAAAAAACAATTAAATTGTGATCGTGACCAAGTGCTGTATAAATGTGGCGGATCTTTATAGAAAGACAAAATAACACCAGCCTTTAAACCACTGCGTTTTTGTGTGTGTGTGTGTGTGTGTGTGTGTGTGTGTGTGTGTGTGTGTGTGTGTGTGTGTGTGTGTGTGTGTGTGTGTGTGTGTATGTGTTGCTGTTTGAATGATAATTTGACGTAGCGGTCTTCAGCACAGTGACAGGGTTCTGGAAAAATCCTGGTCCCACCAACAGTCATTAAAAACTGGCCCCGTCTCCACTGACCAATGACACTGAGATCTTTTAGCCCCATTATCCCTCCCTCGCTATCATTTTAGGGTCATTTAAAAGCTTTACTATTGTCTGCACTTATCTCTGTTGTATGCAAGGAATTACATTTATAAAAAGAACTCTTGCACCACGATGTTCATCCAGTGCCAATGTGGGATGCCACAGTAAAGAGAGGTTCTACCTCAATGGAACGTACAGGTGTTTAGTTTGTTCTCTCTATTAGCCAACAACTGGACAACCACTTACTTGCTCTGGGGTCCTAGACAATATTACATGAAGCAAATAACTTGATTAAAAAAAGTAGTAATTGTTGTTTTTGTTTTAAATGGAATCGTTGAAATAACTAGATGTTGCAATCCCCAGTGTTTGCACCACTTTTAATTTCCCTGGGGAGTTCCAAAAAGATAGCTGCTACCATGCTCTACCACCAGCACATGTAGTCAATTGTGTACCCTGGCATCACAGGGTGTTCTGGCCATTCATCACAAGACCCCTGCTGCTGAGGCAGGCCCAGCACAGGTTGATCAAGCCTGGGTGTGTGTCCCATGGTTAATTCGCCTTAGCAGCCCAGATGGTGTCAGTCCTCTTTAGCCAGAGCCGATGACCTGTCCTCTCTGCGGTTCTGGCCAGCTCTTTGATGGCCTGTCTGTTAGCTTGTCCCAGGACTCCAACCTCCCTCTGGAGCTTTGCTGTTGTACTGGCTACAAAGCCCCTACACCCCACCTCCACTGGGCGCACCCTTATCTTCCAGTCCCTGTCCTCAGCCGCTAAGTTGGCGCACCACATCTTTTTCCGCTCAAACACTTCTTTGAGGGCGTCTTCCCAGGGAACTGTTGGCTCAGTGATGTAGGCAAGCTGGCAGGAATAAAACCTGAGGACGAGGTCTGGTTGCAGGGCGGTTGTTACAATCTCCAGGGGGAAAATGAGGACCCGCATCTGCCAGTCCCTGGCTGCATTCAGTGGGCCCAGATCAGGGGTTGAGGGTCTAAACCTTTGCCTGACTCCTTCTTGAACAAACGATGGTGGGTGTCTGCGCACATCCTGGTTGCTGCCAGGTTCGGCATTGATTGATAAACTGCACAAACAAGTGCAGATGAACTAAAATCTAAAGTTTTCCTTGGCAACTTTGAATGGGTGTGTGCGGCCAGTTCCTGTGGGGCAGGTACAGGCCGAGCTAATGCTAAACTAACTCGTATACTCACAGTAATGCTCTGGATGTGAGGTCATTCCTCTGGAGTCTAAAATCTAAAACTCAAAATTAGCATGCTCAGCCCTCTCCTTGTGTCACATACAGACAAATGTGGTGACTTGACCGTGTGCTCTTGACCGGGGTTCCTGTCAACAAAACCATAAATCCTATCAACTCCATTTACCATTTTGAAGAGTGCCGAGATCTTGAAGAACATTGAGATATTTTTGTTTTCTAGTGAAAGTCACAATCATGACAGGAACTGGCATTACAAAACAAGGGCGCTGTCTCCAGAAACTACTGCAGAAAAATCGCATGGAGTTGTACAAAGCTGCAGCTTTGTCTTTGTGCCTTCGTTTACAAAAAAATTTGTTGAAAATCTCGCTAGACAGTGTGAACCCTAAGAAGTGTTGCTACGTTTTGAGGAGAAAATAACGTGGTTAGTGTGTAATTTGCGGCTCAGTAGAATGCAAGGAGAAAATGTTTAGAGGAATTTCAGCCTCTCCTCCACTCTAGCGATGATATCATCCATTGTAAAAAGCAGAAACTCTCCCAAAACCTTCTCAAAACTTAAACTGATTCATAAAAACGAATAATGACACAAATTTTTTTTTAAATCCAACAACAATAAGAGGAGATGACAAACCTATGAGTGTAGAGGACCATACTGCAATAACAAAAATCTGTGTATATTTAATTAAAGATAAGACAAAAACACACACACAGTTTGATACCAAAATAAAAGTTTGACACTTGAGCTTTACAAGGAATTTCAGGTTCTTTATTTACATTAAAAGAAAAACTCCAGCTTCCTCCCACAGTCCAAAGACATCAAGAGGGGACGAGGCTGATTGATACTCTAAATTGACTGTAGGTGTGACTGTGAGTGTGAATGGTTGTTTGTCTCTATGTGTTGGCCCTGGGATGGACTGGTGACCTGTCCAGGGAGAACCCCGCCTCTCGCCCGTAGCCGTTGGGATAGGCTCCACCCCCCCATGGCCCTTAACAGGATAAGTGGAGAAAATGGATGGATGGATTCTACATTTTCCATAAACCTCCTGTAATCACAATAAATAGATTTTGTGTTAAATCAAAAAATTGGCAAGTTGGTGTAATTCAGTCATGTTAATGGGCGACTCATGTATATTATCCCCCTTCCTCCTGCAGTAATTCAGTAATATAATATAATGCTTTCATCAAGTGAGTCCTTTTAACATTTCGTTGGCGATGCCGTCGAGTGACAAGTGGCTCTTTTGTAGATAATACAGCTTTCTAAATCAAACACCACTTTCACACATCCGCGCACCTTCAGAGAAATCTTTTAACACAGCTTCTGGCTGGAACGACAACTTACACACTCCTGTTTAAATGTGACCCAGTGGTGTCAGCAACAATATTTCATTATTCCCTCTGTCATATTTGTCCTTTTTAACACAATGCAAAGATGTAATTGGTGAATAGATTACTGCAGTTCAGAAATTCTGGTTAATAGGTTATATTCTTTATACTTGCCCTAAATTAAATGAATGAATAAATAAAATCATTGGCTGTTCAGCTCTTTGCGTAAAGTCTTGTATTTGCATTTTAATTGGCTGGCAGAAATAATGATAAAAGACTTATTTAACAGCTCAGTATGACTGGGAACCCAGGCAAGCAATTAGTATTCTTTAAATGTCAAGTCTGTATAAGGATGCATAATACACTTAATGTGTTTGCCAATATGTGGCCTCACTGGGGGAGTGTAGACGCAGTGTGGACACATCTTTGATTTGTGTGTGTGTGTGTGTGTGTGTGTGTGTGTGTGTGTGTGTGTGTGTGCGGGCTCTACCGCAGCTTCCTGAACCGTAGATTCCCGCAAAAACCAACAATCCCAAACGCACCAGTTTCCGTTGACTAAATATTCCCACAGGGAGATTGAGGAGTGCATCAGCACCGTCTTTTCTTTCCGCCCCTGAAAAACTTCTGATGCACCTGAGGCGGAACACCATGATAGGAAGCCAAGTCGTTGGAATATTTTTTCCTAAATAGCTCTGGAAGAAAAGCTATCCAAACGTTTCATTTATACATCATCTATTAGCAAAAACATCATTATTAATGGAAGAGTAAACAAGTTTAAACACTTGAATTGACTCAGGATTCACTTATCAAGTTTGACGCAACATTTTTAATGCTAAGGGAAATTAAATCAATAATTCAAACTGCCGTGATTATAAACAGTAGCGCAGATGATTGACTCACATTTGATCAAAACGGAGAGTTTGTGGTTTTCATTCTCGGCCAAGTCCTCAGTGATAAATGGAAAGTTTTACATCAAAGTGGGCAGAGAGAGCAAAAATGAAAGAGTGCCTCAAAGGGGCCATGTATAAGAGCCGGTCGCTTATTTGACAGTGACATATTGAGAGAAAATCTTCAATGCGCTAATTTCTGTTGGTGTTTCCGGGTCTATTATTAACCAATTTATTGCAATTCCAACACTTGAAGGGGAGGTAAACACCATTTGAACGTCATGAGTTTAAACAACACTCCCAGTCATCCCAAAGGTAATTACACAGAGGTCAATGTGCACAGGATGACCCAAAATAATAAATGGGCATTAGCAATCAATATTTCATGCTTACACACACACACACAGGCGCGCACACACACACACACACACACACACTCGTGTGAGTGGTCCCTGCCAGGGAATGAGAGGCTAATCTGTACACTCCTCTACTCAGCTCAAACAGAACACCAGACCCAAATTACATTTTAATGGCTCCCTTCTCTTATTAGCGGCGCAGCAGCATCTTTGCACAAAATGAGCCTTTCAACCTTCCTACTTCGTCTGTGATCAAATCTTCATGTCATCACACATACACACACACACACACACACACACACACACACACACACACACACGATCAAACATTGATCTCAGTCCACGATTCAAGAAATTTAAATATCTACAATGTTTTTTTCACGGAATGCCACAGGATTTATAAGAAAAACCTTTGTCAAAGCATTAAGCGATTTTAAGTCAATTTATTTCACCAATTCTCACACATTGAAAATCTTTTACTCTGAAGCATGAACTGACCTCCCCCGCCAAAAAAAAATCCTGCAGTGATGTCACCCAACCACTTTGGTCAAACTCATAATTTAATGGATGTGGTGCAGACGAAGGGAATTAAAAAAAAAAAAAACACAATAAAAAAATATTTTTTGTGACATATCAACAGTTCAATTGAAATTTGCTTGACGACGAAAAGGCAGCACAAAAACAGTTCATTTTAATTTTCTGCAGGGATTGCGTTTTCCTTACATTCATTTTTATTCATCCATTCATTATTTATAACAGTTCCAGCATCTATAATCCAAAAGCGACTCCATCCAGGCTGACATTTTTAAAGCGAAGCAGGCTTTTTCTCCATAATTGATCATGTTGAAGTTATAATATATGACTCATTTTCCTTCTCTCATGATCCGGCAGCAAAAAGAAGGTTCATGTTTACGAGGAACACACACCGAGGAAGGCTCCCACGTTGAAACACACACCTTTGGATTATCAATTGTACCAAGATGTCGCTTGTTAAATTGCTATTTTTACAATTCAATTGTTTTAATTGCCGCAGACTTTAGCTGGCCAAGGTTTGTCTGTTATCGTCTCTTTTTTGCTTTTTCGAACACCTGCTTGTTCATTTTTACTTCCTTCTTAGGAGTACAATTACCTCAAACAGCTGCTGAATAAACAAGGGAACTGGAAAGTGGATTTTTACTTTTAATACAGGAGTTCGAATCTGGTTGAAATGACCCAAGGAAAAATCAGCATTTATTTCTCAAGTATTTTACAGTAATTTAGTTCTCATTAATCCTCTTAATGTGAGGTTGGTTTTTTTTAGGACAACTTGAGTGCACACTTTCAGGAGGAGTCAACCCAATTTGGGGTTCTTTCGTGGAGACAGAGGTATTCCGGTGCTCACTAAAATAATCACATTTCAGATTATTCAGACAGAAAACATTTTCGCATGGGAGCAGTTTGCCTTGGAGGCTTTGGCTGGCTCTGCAGCCATGATACCCAACAGTCCTTCATGCCTGGCTGCTCCTGATACTCGGACGTTTTTACAGTGTACTGGAAAGAGGCGAAATCTGAGTTGAGCTAAAAATGGTTTGCAGTTTTTAGGAACTGCTCTCCTTGGATATTTCTGTCTACCTTTTTTTCCCTTTCAGAGTTGCTATCATGTCTTGATACCAGTTCTTAAAACAGAGTCAATACATACCGAACTTAAGAGTGCATCACACACACACGCGCGCGCGCGCACACACACACGCGCGCGTACACACTTGCCACTTGTTCTCATACCTTACTAAGCCTTTTGTTCCCTCTGTGCTTGGTATTAACTGAGTGAGAGAGTGATAAATGTGTTCAGGTGTTTTTTTTGGTCCATTCAAACCTTGGTAATCATTTAAACTTGATAATAGCACACTTTTATGAGCTGTCAATGCCACATTTTTCAAAGTTTTGGAATGAAACACTGCATTTAAGATAGTTTAAATTTTTAATTTTCTAGAATTTGATCCAATTTTTAAGCATTTTACGCCCTTGATAACTAAACCACATGGTTTTGTCAGCTGAGAAGAACCTGACTGCAGCAGATGATCCATGATTAACGTTCTGAGTGGAAACTGATCAACGATCCACCCTCTCTGCTCTGTCTAATTGGTCCCAGTAAAGCAGTGACATTGATTTGTAAACCTCTCACCTTTGACCTCTGTGTGGGCTGCAGCCTTAAGAATTCTCTCTAATTGCATCAGCGCGTGCCCTTCCTGTGTGTCTTTGAAAAGATCTCATTTTAAAAAGGATATTTTGACTTAAGGTACATACAACAGAAGTGTTTAGAGCCAGCGTGCGTGATCATAATTGGGCGCCCATGAAGAAGAATACAAGAAAATCCCACAATTGTGTCATTATGTGGAGCAAAAAAAAGGTCGATAGAATATTTTTTGAGGCCATCACTTTGGTTTTGAGACAACAAACATGTAACATCTTCCCTAAATTAGATTTTTCATATTTTTGAAAAAGTCAAATCTAGTGGCTGCAAATAAAATAAATTACTCGAACAAAGTGATATCTTGTGGTTTCAAAATAACTGAGGGAAAAGTGTATGGCATGTAACATAACAACAACATATACGCCAAAATATATTTGTCTTTGCTCGAAAAAAAGTAACAAACAATCTCTACGGCCACTCCAGAGCTCCTTTCTTACACGTTTTAATACAAAACTTTATTGTGCCGTTTCCAACTCAGAGTTGTAACTCTTCCTTACATCTTTGAAGGCGCCATCAACAGTAACCATCACAGTCATGACATGGAAAAGAGTCAAAAGTCAAAAATGAAGGAAAGCACTCAGAAAGGAGGAATCAAAAACTCTCACGTCAGCCGCACCTGGTGGTGAGGACAGAGAGTAACACTTAAAACTGAAGCAGAAAGGTTTACACTCACTGTGAGAGAAGTGCTCATAACCTTCCTCTCTTGTAATCGTCAAAGAGATTCAGACAAAGGCATGGGTGTGTTGTTGAGGAAGTTTACCATACTTACTTAAGTTTCTTACATTTGGAAACATGAGTTTAATGACAGGCAGCACGGTGGTGCAGTGGTCAGCGCTGTGGCCTCACAGCAAGAAGGTTCCAGGTTCCAGTCCCGGCTCCGGCACAGGATCTTTCTGTGTGGAGTCTCCATGTTCTCCCTGTTCCTGTGTGGGTTCTCTCTGGTACTCCAGCTTCCTCCCACAGTCCAAAGACATCAAGAGGGGACGAGGCTGATTGATACTCTAAATTGACCGTAGGTGTGACTGTGAGTGTGACTGGTTGTTGGTCCTGTGATGGACTGGTGACCTGTCCAGGGTGAACCCCGCCTCTCACCTTAAGACTGCTGGGATAGGCTCCAGCCCCCCCCCCCCCCCATGACCCTTAATTGGAACAAGTGGAAGAAAATGGATGGATGGATGGAGTTTAATGGCAAGAGATTTAAACAGCCTATTTAAATACTCTGATTACAAGCTTCAGTAAAAGTTACTGAAGTTGGCAATAAAGTTTTCAGCCTCCCTGTAACAATAATACAAACTGTAAAAAAAAAAGATTTTAGTTCATAAAATAGTATTGGCGCTAATCGCAGTGTCAGGTACGCTGTGGAGG
This sequence comes from Aulostomus chinensis, assembly GCF_037954235.1. Lineage (NCBI taxonomy): Eukaryota > Metazoa > Chordata > Actinopteri > Syngnathiformes > Aulostomidae > Aulostomus > Aulostomus chinensis. The sequence goes on from NC_141341.1 coordinate 16,373,679, forward strand.
AAGGTGGATCCAGATTCAGGAAAACAGGAAGGCAGGAAACCAAGAATGGAGGATTTATTGTGACTAGATAAAAGGCTGGGGAACCGGAGCTCAACTCAAACTGAAACAGGAAACTGCACACTCTTCTTCTACTTTGTGTTTTTGGCAACTTGCATTACCCACTTTTAGTTTGGTTCAGAGGTTGCAAAAAGGGATTGGGTTTACTTTCATCTACAATAAAACTGAGCTGACCACAGGACTAAAATACAAGAGCACTAATGAGGACAAGGTGGGAGCTGATTGGCTGAAGCGAAGAGGGTGGGGCAGATAGGTAAGGCATACAAAGACACAAGAAGGAAGCGATTTCAAAATAAAGTAAAGTGGACAGGGACCTGTTTCAGAAAGGAGGTTAAACAAGCACTGAGCTGAACCCTGAACTGTGAGTTGATTTACCCTCAGAGGAGAAACTCTATGTTTTTAGTTTCAGAACAGTTGATCAGAGTTAAATTCATTAGAGTATAAGTTCGCTCTGAGTTAAGCACATGCAGCACAACTTTAAAGCCAACGTTAATAGTGCCCGAATCCATGATTCACCATGGCAACCACTAAAAAAAAAAAAAACAAAAAACGGGTCAGTATACTGTAGCCCTCTGGAATTAGAAATCCTCAAGTACATATGGCGAGTAAAGACTTTTTTTTGGGGGGGGGGGGTGATATGGGTGCAGCAGCAAAGGATCAAGAAAGAATTAATGTGGGAGAATATTGCTGCTGGACTCAATGCAGAACTTTGAATATGTGCGATGCATATTTAACCCTTTACCGACTGAGGCTAAAAATTGTAATTTGGTCATATTTTGTTGTTATGGCTGTAAAATGGTCAGGAAATGCCGTGAGTCTGAAAGCTACAGTCCCTTTTCCTAGGAGAACTTGAACTTGACTTTCCAACATCTGGTTAATGATTATTGCACACTATATGGAATTGTCAGCAGTTTCAAAGAAGAGAAATACAAATTTGTTTTTCTAGGGCTTTTATGAGAGTAAATTTTGTTATTGCTCATGAAGTGAGCTCATTGAAATGTGAACCTATATATGTTCAGAATAATCACCAGTCATTTTTTTTGAGTCTCGGACTCTGGGTGTGCAAAAAAGAAAAAAAAAAGCGTATAGATATCTATATAGGTGAAAATTTGTGCAAATAAGAGTGGTGAGTGGTGAGCAGAGCCTCGAGGGCCCCTGCCTCTGCCTCTCCCTCGTGGGAGAGGGCTGAGACCACTGCAGGATGGCTGCTCATCACCAGAGAGAACACTGACAGTGATGGGAAAAATTGTCAAGTCTCACACTCAAACACACCAAATCCAAAAACATTCAGGTGCTCATGTGCAGTGTAACTTGAATTTCCCCTAACTGACACACACACACACACACACACACACACACACACACACACACACACACACACACACACACTCTGAAAGTAAATTTTAATAACAGAGTTGAGCTGTACACAGGAAACTGGTTGCAAATGTTGCAAACAACATATGCTAAAAACAACATCCACACACCTCACGACAGAAAAAGCGTCCTCCAAATCACTCTCCTCCTCTGTGAACCGTTGCAGCCGTTTTACTGTTCTTGATGGTCTGCCCAACATTACAAATGTGTGTAATAAAACTATCTAACACTATTTTTTCATGAAAAACACCACTCTTTCACTCGCTCTCCTTTTCCTCTCTTCCTTCACTCTCTTTTCCTCCCTCGTCTTCCTTCAGAGTTGCAGTTTTGGCGGTACCATTCCACATTACCGTATTAAAAAACCGCACCGTATTTGTGTGCATGCCCACAATTCTCAGCTTTCCGAATTTTTCTGATCGGACAACCTTTGACGGAGTGACAGTTACAATACTCCGGACTTAAAAAAACATTTTGCCGGCGCTATGGCTGTAAGAAAAGGGTTAACCAAACTTCTAGAGGCTCAGCGTGGACAATCCTGCTCCTGACAATGTTGGTGTCGCAAACTCAGGGCCCTGTTTAAGTGATCTATGGTGGCAGGCAGTTGGCAGATGGTGCGTGTGTTTGGGGTGTGTTCAGCTTCATTTTCAGTCATTAGACACCTAATTATTTATAGTTGTGTTTCATGCATGACATCACTGAAACCAATCGGAGTGTCATCCCCTTTCAAGTCCACGTTGCACCAGGAGTTGGTGTGTTGCTGGTTGGCATTTCAACTGAGGAGAGGTGAGTGCTTTTCCTCTCAGGAAAAAAAAAACCCTCCTTGTGCAGCAGGTGAAGGCATGGACATGCTTTTTATGTTCATACACAGGAGCAGCAGGCATCCACTGAAGCTATCAGAGGGAAAGCGGGCCCGGGAGGAGGTGGCAGCCAGGGTTTCCATGTTGTCAGGCATCAATAGAACCACATTGCAATGCAGCACATCTGCTCGTCTGATTGATGCATCCTTTAAATAGCACTACAAAATAACGCCATTGACCAAAGACCAGCCTCTTGCTCTGTGGCGCAAATGTTTTCCGGTGTTCCAAAAAGGCAACGCACCATGGTTCCTCCAGACTTTGCCTCATTAACTCTAACTCCTAAACTCCTAAACTAACAAATTAATTCTAATACATCAGCGGTAACTCATAACCTAAGATTGTAAAGATATTGTATAAAAATTAGAATATAAATTCACTCACCAAACAGTTGGAGTTTGCCCACTCATCTTAGCGACGTTAGCGCTGCACAGATCCACTTTCCATGTTGATGGGTGATCATGACATAAACACGGGGGGAGGGGCCAGCTTGCTCTGTTTTTGTTTGGTATTCACAACGAACATCAACGGAAGTGACGTCAGGCAACAATGCTTAGTGCACCTTTAATCTGCTTTCTAAAATGGCCCCCGGGTTTTGATCAACATGGAATATTTTTGAAAAAGAAGCGTAACCTTTATTTAACTCTGAAGTCACATAAAGATTGAATTAGCATATAGGTCTCAAATGAAATGTATTTGTTGCAGAACTATGAGTGACACACACAGAAAACATGAAACAAACCTTAAGAGTCCAAACTGACACATACATTCAAACAGGAAATGTATTTAATTACCCTGCATGGTTTCATATTGCAAAAGAAAGAGTACACAATCCCAGTATTTGAGTCAGTGTATAGAAACTGCTGATTAAACAATACTCTACCCTTTACCTACCTTTTACTCATGTAAAAATGTGGCTGAAATACTTTTACTTCACAGTACTTTATAACTTGGCTATTTGTCAGTTTGGACTCCACAGGGATTGTTTTTTTTGTACTTCCTAGTGTGTCATTCATAGTTTTGCAGCCGATCGGCCTCACGTGTAATTAGATTTCAATCTCAATGTCACGTTCGAAAGTGAAATGAAAAAAAAAAAAATCCGTGTCAATGAAACACCTGGTTTTTTAAGGTTTCATTTTTGAATCATTTCTCGTTTGTGACATGACTAATCCTGAACAGAGTCTGGTGCTTCGGGAATATACTTGATGACACATTTCACTGTTTGTACTTGTTACTGACAGCGTAGCGACTCGTCACAGAGCTGCTGCCAGTGTCACTCTGCCTTCTCAACTCGCAATAACCAGAACACTAGCATCCAAAGATGCAGTGGATCAACCTCAGGGCAGGGATCAGCTCCGTCAAATCCTCAACTAAACCACTCCATAAAGATATCGCATCAGCAGAGATGGAAAATCCCTGTTGAGAAAGACGCAACACGGAAAGTTAGGAATGATTTCAGTGTAATTCCAGCAAAAGTTTTGACGATGGCCAACAGATAAACGCTTATAAAGCCCTCATAATACGTTTGATTTATCTGGCGTGGATGTCTTCCTCTAGTGATAAAGCAGATGCACTGGTTTGATAATGGGTGTCAGTGGAACCAGTTGTTGTGTGCAGCTGTCAGGTATACAGTCGGACTCTACCTGAGGACATTAGAGGAGATTGTTGTTGCTGGCGGGATATTTATTATTTCATTCAGGCAAACTTGATGGCACCAAGTGCACATCAACATTTATTCATATTATCAGAGGAGCAGATGGGAAATGTTGTCTCGGCCATTTCTTCATCTCATAGCCATCCATCCAAAAAGGCAAAGAGACAGATGCAAATCGCAAATGTGTTTACGCAAAGAAAGTAAATGATATATCAGATGAAGAGACCTTTGATAATTGACAAGAAAAGTTTTTTTTTAAAATGGTATCAAGATGTACGCGTCAGTACACGGTAAATGAATCCAGCGCAAGATCCTGCAAACATGAATAATCTCAGTGTTTCTGAAAAACAATACAAGTTGCATTTCAAAATTTCTGAGGTTGCGGTGGTGGAGGCTTCCATTAATTCTTCAGCTGCGTCAAGAGTGAATTTTGTTTCGGTGAGCTGCTTTTGGCAGTATCTAAAATGTTGATATTGAACATTCATGTTTCAGAAAACCTAAGATATATGTGTAGTTTGCGGAAATGCGCAATATCAATATCGTATTCTGGTGACTCAGGAAGGCAATCGGTGGTATTTGATCACTGCAGTATTGTACAGTACCTGATAGTGCAGTCACAGCTTGATAAAGAAAAGTGTCCTCTCACATCCTCCTGGAAGATTGATATTAAAGTAATGATCATAACTTTAAATATATATACTCTATAATGATAAATCTAATATATGTGTCACTTTTTACAGTTCACTCTGAATATTTTTGAAAATAATTCAAACAATCTTGAAAGTATTGCATGACTGTGACTTTCCACATACTTAAAAAATACACACAATACACTTCCTGTCATTACGGCCCTTTGAAGTGCACTATCCTTTACCAACCTCAGATGAACTTTGGTGGATCCCACACTTAAAGCTGCCAGAGGAGGATAGTCTATGAGTAAAAGTTCTACTACCAGAGTTTCATCTTAAGTGCCAGTGTACCCACGCTGGAAGAGCAATCAAGAAAGAGGGAACTGGCATCGTGTTGCTTCGTCATAAAATCTGGATTCACACTGTCTTCTGAAAAAGATCCCATACTTGAAGGATCTGTCCCCGGTAACAGATCCACTATACTTACTTCAAAAGAGGATGTCATCCTGCTCTCACAGATGATAACACCGGTTTCCTCCTGTAAGAGGTACAAAAATAGCATTTTGGGGTAAAAATGTACACAGACCCTTTTTCTTTGGCTTTGTATATGTCAAAAAAAGAAGGTCTCACAGTAATGATGGTGCCACAGGTGGTGACAGGAAACTGGTAAATGGCAAATGCAGAGTTGGAGTCTACATCTGAGCACTTGCTGCCTTCTCACAACAGATTTTTCTCAAGGTAAAGGTTGGGTGGGGTGAAATCTTTGGCCACCACCACCACGATGAACTGGGCTTCCATAGTACAAGATGGTCACGATGGCACAAAATAACACATTAATACGTTTCTTATGATATTGTTGCCCAAGCCTCCCCCCCCCAAAAAAGCAAATTAAGCTTGATAATCCTTGTGTCGTTACCATTAGTACGCTGACGAAAAAAACCTTGAAATAACTAGGAGCCCCGCCCACACCAGAGGAGAAAATAATTATCTTGGCTCATGAAGAATTCAGGGTCCCTGCCCAGCTGGTGCCGCTTGTCTTCTCCTCCAGTGGTTTTCATGGGAAGACTTAATTACTCATATCATATATGTGTACCCATCCATTCATTCGCCAACAAAAACCATGCATGTATTAATACAACTAAAAACACCACCACTGACTCCTCAGATGATCTCAATCACGCATTAAAACATGTCACACTATCACATCCAGGACAGTGTTTAATTTCTAAGGGACAAACTGATCAATTTAAATTTGTATTCTGCAACTCCAGGACTATGACTTTCCACATCAAAGTAGCAATTGATTTTTTTTCAGTTTATTACTCAAAAAATATGGCTAACAAGGCTCTTCCCGATGAGCGCCTCACTGTGACTTAGAACAAGTCGTTCTGCTGACTAAAACACTTTTTTGAGAACTTCATTCTGGAGTTTCTAGAGCTTTCAAACCGATGTGACTTGGATCACATGACAAGAGGGAAAATGAGTGGCTTTTATATTCACTTTATTGACTGTAACAAAGCAATTAGCAGCTGTGGACAAAATAAGACATCACTCAGAGATAGAGTGAGTGTGAGGGTTGTTGTCCTGGTCTTTAGTCGATGCACGATGATTCGTTGAATCATTACACTCATAAAACCGAGCCACGCTTTTGTTTCTCAAATGATCTAGGAGAGGCATGTCCCTGGCAAATCACTCTTCCATTTCAACGATTACACATCTGTATTAAGATTGCTGCACTTTGACCCCAAAGCACCCCCCACACTGCCTTCCTCCCTTCAACCCATCCTCCTCCCCCTCCTCCTAATCAATAAGGGACAGCTCTGCGGTTGTTTAACCTGCCCGGCTCTCCCTCTCCAGCGTGGAGCAGGTGACACATCACATTAATAAATAAATAAGCAGGGGGTGTTGGAGCGCTCATCACAGCGCCAATGATGGGACAATTATCTCATGGCAAACAACGCTCTGCCATCACCAGCCACGATCGAAGAAATCGATAGGGCTCGGAGGAGAGGAGGGAGGTGGAGGGGGATGGAGGGGGGCCAGGGTTGTCAGGAGGAAGACAGAAGTGAGGTCGGGGGAAGACTGAGAGTACAGACAATAGGGAAGGGTGCACAGAGATGTAGATCTATGTTTTTCCTCCCTTTTTTATAAAAATAAAATACTGCTGTTTACCTCATGTTTTGGGGAATATATACATTTTTAAAGCTCCCTGATATAACAGCAGTTGCAGTGTGTCGACCTCTGTCTCTGACACAATGAGAGACGTGCTGGAGACAGACGTCTCAGATGTCTGCCAGCCATGCCATGGTATGGGGTTCAAATCCAATGTCAGCTGGTGCAACACAGGTTACAAGCAGACATCCTAACTGAGGTAGGTAGTTTGTGTCAGAGCAGTCAGCTCAAACATCTACGTGCCCGTGACAGAAGCCCTACGACTGTGCCGAACCCCGCCGCGCATGAGGGTGCGAAGGCCCGTTCAACGCTGCTTGCAGCTTTAATCTGTTTGATGCGGTGAATGTCCAGCAACATGAGTAATCTGAAAACCCTGCAGTGATGGAGCTAAATGCTGGACTGAATGCTAAATGCTTTATTTTCATTGGAAAAATACAATATTTGAATGTATTTGCAACAAGGTTGCATTGAAGGTCTAGTTATGTTTACTACGCGGTTAGTATCAAGGACAGATCACTCCCAGATAAACAAACACTGTTTAATCTGTTGCCTCAAAAAGTTCAGTTTTACAATGTTTTTAGAGAATTTTACCCCACCTTTACAAAGAACATTTTGGGAACACATTAAGAACTCATCAAAAATACCACAAGAATAATGCAAATAAAATTCCCAGAGTATTATTTGAAAAAGGTGGGTTGTATGGATTCAAATACAAGTAAACACATAGTTTACTTTTGAGCTTTTTTTGTGTTATCAAAATTAATTAAAGAGGAACTTTTTCAGCCTTCTTGTGTGTGACGAGTATATTTTCTTTAAACTGATGGTACTGTCCATGGACTTTTTACTTTAAATGAGATGAAATGAATGCATTTGTTAACGTCTTCATGTAGGAAACACTGTTTTGTCACCAGAAAATACAGATGGCCCAACATCTTGCTGTGGGTTTACAATTTGGTGGGTTTTACACAAATGATAGTGTGTTAATGATGTGAGATGTGCTTCTGGTGGACATCCACATCATCATCATGAGTTTGTCTTCACATACCCAGAGTGCACGGTGACTGTGTGTGTGTGTGTGTGTGTGTGTGTGTGTGTGTGTGTTTGCTCACATTAGGACACACCATGAATAGATTAAAACATGGTGAATTATGAGTGAGAGGGGATCATACATTTTTTTCCAGTCACTCAGGGAAGCTCACAAAAAATATCTGTCACACCAGGGAGGGTCAAGGTAAACAACCACAACAACAAAAAACTTCCTCCGATAAATAATTAAAAGTCCCTTAGATCAATTAAATGTACTACGGAACTTATTTTAAATTTGTACTTTGTTGTTTCAAAGAGCTCAAACGTAGCCTCCAGTTCAGGCGAATGTTGTCAGTGAAAACAGCTCCAAAAACCCACTTACCACCCCCCAAAGAGCCCAGGCATGATAAGAAGAAATGAATAAGAGGGGAGAAAGAAAGCACGCAGAACGACTGAGGTGCAAAGATAAAGACGGACTCTGTGATGGAGCCCGAGTCAGAATGGCTAATAAAGCAGAACACAGAAGATCTTTTCAAAAGCGGCAAAGCCTAATCTTCTCTGTAGGTGTTCAGCGCCTATAGCGCGTATAGCCACAGACATTTAATCCAGTTTTGATGAAGGTGGAGGGGCAGCTTTAAAGCTTTCTGTTTGTTATAAATTTCCCTGTAACAAGCCTTTTAATGTATTAGGGGCCACTGGGTGAATTTCTTGCCTTTTTTCTCTCAGCCTGAGAACTTGAAAACAGGGGAAAACAGCACGCTGCCTTTATTGCCGCCTTTCACTGCTGCCTCCAATACATTTTCATGAATTCATAATACGTACCTGATCTCCAACGAGCTGTTCGGAAGCATTTAGGCAAAGTGGTCAATGCACGAGTTCATATTTCATTATATACATGTGCACGCTTCCTCAGAGGCAAGAGGGTATTTTATTAATTTTTCACTGACATTAAGGATAGTTAAGCAAGTACAGATTACAGTCACAGCTTTACACCTCATGCATTATTAAGGTGTTATAGTTCCTCATATGTTATTGAGAATAATGCAACATCAAGTCTAATTGTCTGACTCACAGGCATCAGCGCGCTTTTACCTTTAAAATGATCAAATTAAGGCTGCAGACTCAGCAGTGGAGTGTGCCTTCTCAAAGTCAGGCTGATGAGCCATGAGGACTTGTCATTGTAATGAGCGATCCTCATTATGAACCAAATCACCACGTTCTCTTAGGAATTCAGCATGAAGAGCACTTCTTTAGGTAATTAATCCCGCGCAGCGGTTTACAAATGCTGCTAGTGCTAATAGCACACACACACACACACACACACACACACACACACACACACACACACACACACACACACAAACACACACACACACAAGCGCGCGCACTTACTTTACTGTGGAGGGCTCCATTAGCTCATTACATCGGTAAAGGGTCAAGACCATGTTAACTGAGACCTTGTGGTGTCTACTGGCTCTAGAACATCCTATCAGTAATTATGAACCGTAGTATGAGGATGGAGAAGCAGCAGTGTTGGTGTTCACGTCCTGATCTTCGAATGTAGAACCCAAGACCACAACACAGTAGCCCATAATGACAAAGCCAGAATAAATCAACAGGATCCTTATTCATTATTCTTGGCGGGTGCACAAGTCCATAGTTACCCAATGTCAAATGATGGGTCGTGGTTACTAGGGATGTAGTGCTCGAGGGTGGTCCACCTTTACTGTTCTAGAGATCTCGGTCAGGAGACTTGAGATTTTATATCAAGACTACAACTGCGGTGATCTTGCTAATTTGCCTGTGTATCATTTGATTTGATATAATTACACTCGGTCCCTTTCTTGACTCAGACTCAGTGTCGACATACAAAAAAAATTAAAAACAAAATGCAATAACCACCTTCCATTTATCTGTAACTAAGAGTTCGATGCTTTACTGTTCTCAAGTCAGCCGTCCCTTCTCAGTTAGGGGGTCTGCAGAAAGAACCTAAGCGCGACCTTTGCCCTGATATCTTGGGCCGTACAACTCAATAGGCACTGTACACTGTATATGAGGAGCTTTATACATCACATCGGCATGACCAATGTAGCGTTACCTCTGTTGTCCACATCTGGCTCTATGTAGACGTTTGTACTTTGAATTTTATGAATAGCTGAAGTGATCACGCAGCAGCAGCGGACAGAGGAAAAGGATAAAGCACAGGATGAGTCCCATTTCTTTTCAAATCATGGAGACACCACTGGAATAAACTGAAGAAAATGGTTTAGTATAAGGTCACTCAACAAAAAGAGGGCCAAGGAGCATAATTCATCATTTAGAACTGGAAAGACACCGGGAGTGTGCAGAACTCCACCAAGGCCAATGTACAAAATGTTAAATGGATCGGCCTTCAAATTTAAAGGGCTCCTCCTCCTCCTCTTCCTCCTCCTCCTCCTCTTCCTCCTCCATCTCTGTACCAAATTGTGTGACAGACAGATAAAGAAATTCACAAAGAAACATATGTACTTCAAAAAGAATACAAAAATATTTAGGTGTCGAGAAGGAGAGCTGTCGCTTTCCAGCATCCATTTGAACTTCTCCCAAGCAGTGGCAGTTCAGGGTGTCATTCAAGCTGTCTTGTTTTGTTTACTCCTCCAGGCTTGCCAGTTCAAATGACAAACAAGTGATATAGCAGAGCAGGCAAGCTTGAGAAAATCTCAGCCCTGGGAAAGCTGTCTTCCAGAGTGCTGATGTGAAAGTGAAGCAGGACAGAGGGAATTGTAACATGTTACAATAAAAGACACAGTTACTCCTGACATCAATGTTTAATGTGTCAGAGCTACGGCCACTCCGACTACACTTTATATTTAATTATTAACAGAACAACCCTGCTGACAGCTCAGCTTTCTGTCAGATGAAGGAAAGAAAAGACAGACGCCACAAGGATTTTAAAGCAATGGCATGCAAGGAAAATGTGTGTGTGTGTGGGGGGGGGGGGTGAGGGGTGGGGGAATGGATACACACCTATTTAGATGGGGCTGATGACTGTGTTTGACGTGGTGGCATCTCCCCACCTGTGCTACCATCTGTGCCCCTGTAACCCCTGTGACGATGGTTCCTCCCGGTGTTGCACAGAAACCCTGAACACACCTCTCCCCCCTGTCCTCTAGGAGGGAGAGTCAAGTACTCCATCGAAGCGTTCAAGGAGTGAGGTCTGAGGTCTTTGTGCCAATGCCAGTCCATCCAAATCAATCTGAGCGTGACGTCCAGCACAAAGGTCGTCGGTGTCTCTATTTGTCATAGGTGTGTTTTGGGTGTAACATGATGGCAGTCAGAGTTGGTGTTGCCATCATTTATAGTCCCCTGGGTAACTCCCTCACAGAACCCGAGATTTTGGTTAGACCTGTAACAACTGGTGAATCATGTAGGAGGCATGAGTTTCTTCTTCCTCTGTATTACCACTGAGATCATTTTTTGGTGACATTGTGAAGTTTGAGTTTGTTTGAAAACATCATACTGTGAGCAATAAATTTGATCCAAAAAAAACCCATACAAAATGAAATTGATATTTCCAAAGCCTACCATTTTTTTGTCAGTATGTCCAATAAATACCTTACTCAAGTTTAGAAAAAAAAAAAGGAATTTCCTGTCAATCGTTTTTGTAGAAAACAGCCCGCTTCATTATACATTCTTAACAGAACTGCTATTGCTGTTATTTTACCATGCAACTGTGAGTTCACTAGGACAACGGATCATTGATAGATTTTGGTGTCCAGGCTCCAACCTAATCAGTCCCTGCATGCGTCTGAATTAAGAAAATTAGGGAGGGATGAGCGAATATCTTAACTTCCCCTGTTGGAGCCTGTAGGTGGATGCTGGGATGGTGGTGGTGGTGGTGGTGGTGGTGCTGAGCAACAAGTAGTGATTCAGGGCAGCGCAGGCGTTCACAGGAAAAGGGAGAGATGAGAATGTCCTGATGTTTCAATACACTGAGAGCAGAGCGTCACATGTATGTCACATGAATACAGTATGTAACATGTAGCCGGGTGCCTGAATTAACTGGCAGCCTCGTTCCATTTATCTAAAGTAGTAGAATAGTATGCTCAGAAGCATTAGTTATAGATGAAATAAATGTTCTTTATTGTTATAAATAGTACATGTAAAAAACAAATTCTAGACACTGCACCTTGATGACTCAGGCCGGGCATGCACACAATCTGTGTTTATTTTAGAAAAGGATGGATTTTTAGATTGATACAGAGGAGAACTTGTAAGACGGTACAACATGCAGTTAGAGGAAGCGTCTTGCTCAAGGATACTTAACTAGGCAACACAAAGCCAGGAAGAGCTAAGGTAGGAACTAGGGACCTTCTGATTCTATGACAGCTACTGCTGCCCTGAATAAATAAAGGTTTTCAATTCAGTGTGAATGGGAGGGGGAGAGAGAGAAGAACACGCAGTACACAAAACGAGAATTGAAAAATGCTGTGTAGAACTGGACAGAATGCTGAGGGATTTGAGGTATTGTAGCTTCACTGTCTTTGCATATAATTGTAGATTTCAAAACTGTGTAAAAACACCTTATTAGCATTTCGGATTTATTTTGGAATGGAATCGTAGCTTTTCCCTGCAGCATTTGCACTAAAACAATTTATTACAGTTTTCACGGACCCAGTTTTGATAAATCAAAAATGTGGGAGAATCGTTTGTGAAAGACAGTCGGAAGATGGCGTCAAATGAGTTTGGTGGCTTTTGGAATAAGTAGCAAAGCTGTAGCATGAATATCTGACGGCTGCTGTCGTGCCACCGGGCCTGTGAAGACAGTAAAGGAAGTTCACCATTAGAAAGAAGAAGAAAAAGAATCAGCTGTCGGTCTCTAATAATACATTGAAGCTAAATTAAGTGCTTTATGAATGTTGCATATATCATTTCTGACCAGTGATAAAGAAGTACGAAAAAAGTCTGGGAGAGTGGCTGGTCCCTTGTGTCGGCGCTGTTTAATATATTCTTATCTTGCGGCCATGAATTAATGAAATAAGTTCGGTCTTGTGTTCACACTGCATTTTTTTCTCAGTGCCAGAGTCTTTTCAATTGTTTCCATTGAGGAGTGGGTGTACGCTGCTGCTTCAAGAAAAAGTGCTGTAGCCAGCGTCTTTTTTCAGAGCGTCCTGCATGTTTTTTTATGTGTCCCCTTCAAGCTGTAACATCCGAGCTGTCAGCACAGGTTTATGTGTGGTGGTTTAAGGTGAGTAGAGTCCTTGATTTGTTCTTTTGCTGGCCAAAGTGCTGTGATAATTCATGAGGTCAGGACAAAAGCAGGAGGAGAAATGAATAGCGAAAACGGTGAAAAATGAAAACATTAAAAAAAAAAATTTGTTTGGTTCAGTTGAGGATTTTTTTTTTCCTTAAAGTGGATAAAACATCCTTAGGCCCAATAGAAGAAAACTAAATTAATTAGGCAAACACAGCACACGCTGAAGCACGCTCGCGCCATCGCCTCACACAGTTCTACCTTTCCCGTCTACCTCGCTCTCCTTTAGCCACCACCGTTTCATCAGCGCAGAGTGGTGTCCTTCAAACACGCCTTGAGGAACATGGAGGGACGCGGCTGCAGCATTTAGTGCTCTGCTTACATCTACAATAGGAGAGAGAGCCACCAGAGAGGGCTGCCACCCCCCGAGGGGCACTATGCACCTCCTAAGTGGATCACTCTGCGTTGTCACAACGTTTTCATAAAGCGCAGTGGGATATGGCTGTGTACTCCTTTCATCACCGGCCAACCTAAATGAGCTTTGTCAGCTCGCTAATGCACGCTGGTGGCTCTGCAACTTTCACTGAGCGTCTGCACACGTTTGTGTATGTTTATACTTCACATGTCCATTCTGAATGAATGGGGAGGAGGGGGGGGTGCACCGTTTGTACATGTAATTGTTAGCACCTCGCCTCCTCCTGCTGTTTGTTTCCAGCGTGGTTGGAGCAGGACAAGGGCAGAGTTGGACACCTACTCAGCAGGTCAGCAGCTTTTATTCCCCCACGTTTCCTGCTCACACATAGCTTGGAAAGTACACTAATGAGGGTAAAAGACTGAGGGAGGGAGGGAGGGAGGGGGGGCGATAAAATTGGTAACAAAAAAAAGAGGAGATGAAGCATCTTGGAGATTAAAGAGGAGGAGACCTGGAATGATGTTAATCGCTCAAGTGCTTGAAGGTCATGCATCATGAACTGCGATGGGTTAATCAGCACATGCATGATGAGGATTTTAATTTGGGGGGGGGGATCTTCACTCCTGCAAAAACTTCAGCAAAATGTAAATTCATGATTCTTTTACTTTTGTCATCTGAGTAATTTCTGCTCTCCGATTTCTGCTCTCCGGCAGTTTCAGACTTGACTCTGACTTTCTCTTCAAACAGGATTTCTGTTTACACTGCACCAAGTAGCCCCTCAGCTGGTCGTCATAGTGACACTACAAGAAAGTAATCTTAAATCTGACACACACAAGGGACAAAGAAGAGGATATCAAACGGATTAAGACCTAAAGAAATGTCAGAATCTTTGAGTTTAGGAGAAACATCCAGCCAGCAAGAGAAAAGAGATAAGATGTTTGTCATTAAAGTGGAGCTGAAAGGAAAAATCCTTTCCTTTCAGATCCTTGGTCATTGTTTATGTGTTAAACAATAAATTACATTCTTTTTATGTTGAAATCTATTTTTTCTATCTTTATACAAAATATGACTTATGGTTCTTAAGTACCAATCAGTGGTGGATGTTCTGAGGGCGGAGCCTCACTGATGGCTGCACAAAAACACTATTATTTGGGTAAAATTGGACCATATTTCATAGAGGAAGTATTTCCCCTCTGGTGTGCTCAGACTACTATGTGTAGTTTACAAAGGGCTTTAACTTGTTCCTAAGGTGACGGCTAACGACAGTAGCAGCCTCAAGCTTTCACATTAACGCAAAAAAGAGGACTGAAGACAGTGTCCCAGCCCGATAGGAGCCATTTTAATAACAGGGAGTGCAGCACTATGGTTGTTCATGGAGATTCCTGGAGGTCTGACAGTTTCATTTGTTGTAGTTAGCGGTGCTAAAAGCGCTCCATCTTCTGTTTTGTCTCGACTTTATTCTGAGATTTTAACGTGAAAGTAATGTGAGTGGTTGCAGTATCACGATGTGGTGGCAACTGTGCTGTTGAGGTTTGTTTCGGACAAAGCTCTGACTGAGGGCTTTTCTCTCCTACAGCTTCTCAATAAAACCACCTCCTGCTTCTCTAATCTGGAACCTCATTACAATATGAATATGTGAAATTGAACCCATGTGGATCTTTGCTTGGTTCCTACAATAGGAGCTAAAGAAGCAGAGGTGTATGACTGGGTGGGGGTATAATTAGGAGTAATGCTGTGGCTGTTATTTATACATGTTTATACATATAGGACCCTGCTTAAGCGATCTATGGAACCAAGCGGACGCCATTGTGTGCGCAGTGCATCCATATATGCGTTCAGCTTCATTTTGTATTCAGCGAATGATCAATCAAAACACAAACCGTGGCACAAAGAGGTGGCAATAATTTACATGAGTGTTTCCAATCACAGTGCCTTGAGTCGTTCCCTTTAAAGCCCCAGTTGTGCCAGGACTTGGCATGTTGCTATTTCAGGGTGAAGCATTTCAAAGGATTCTCATCAGAAGAAACAGACCTCCCCATCCACCAGGTGACAGCACGCAAGCACATCTTCTGTTTGTATGAGGTGGGAGTCAATGTTTCCACATTTTTGGGCATCAGTAGAAACACATTGCAATGCTGCCTGTCTGCTCGTCCCATTGATGCACTCTTTAAATAGCACCTCAAAATAACGCCGCTGACCAAAGACCAGCCTCTTCTTGGTCTATGGCACAAACATGTTCTAGGACACCAAATTAGCAATTCACCCTGTTGCACCAGACCACGCCTCATTTACATATCTAAGCACATGAAGGTGCAAACGGAGCGACTGTTGCGACATGCTTAAGATTCCCCCGCAGTCACTTGAGTCACATTAAACACACATCCAGGTTTGAACCCAGCACCTTCTGAACTCCCCATGGTGAGACATTATTCCCCCTGATGTCTGGGTTTGACTGCACTCAACACATCCACAATCTTTTCACGTTAGGTGAGTTTTAACCACCCTCACAATTCAGTTCAGCCATCTTTGATTTGATTATACCCTACATCACAATCTCAGTTTTCTGTATGACTGCACATGGTGACCTTTGCTATCAATAATTACAAACAGGTAAATATGAATTTCCCATTTTTAATTAGAAAGTGCTTTCAAATTTCAGAATGTCAAGATGTTTATTGCAGATGTGATCAAATCTTATAGCCCTCGCTAATGTAGTGTGCTGTCATCGTTATGCTTGAGTCCAGGAAACACGTGTGACGGCTTACTTGACCAGCTAGCGGCTCTATTACGTACCTGGCTCTTCGCTACAGATGTCTCCAAGCTAAGCTAACCCTGTTAGCTTTATGGTTGTAGATGTAAGCTTCTCAGGGTGAGAACAGCTAACATGTCTAACATATGCTTCCTAGCAAGTTCATGGAATCTTAAATGTTCTCACAGGGTACATTTTTTATTCTTTGCTGTGGGTCTCTGTCTCATTTCTGCTATTTCATTAGCTTAGCATGTGGCTGTTCAATGTTTCATTGGCCAAGAAGTAAACTTTACAATTTTTTTTGTCCAACCAGGGTCAACAATAAACATCAGTTGTCTAATAATCGATTATACTCTGATACTGAATTTATCTAGAGTCTTCAGCATCAGCCTCATCTAAGAATCAAGCTATTTCAGTTCCTCCTTTCAGCTTCTTCTCTCTCATATATTCATCTATTTCCCTTCTCCCCCATCATCCAAATCCTCTCATCTTCTTCCACCTCCCCAGCTCATCCCAGCTCTGTATGTCTGCTCCCTCATCTCTCCCAAGCTCTGTGCCCTGATTTGGCCTTAAAATCATTGCTGAAATTAAATTTAAGACATTAAAAATGTATTTGAATGTAGAAATCTTTTCTCTTCACTCCGCTGCATGCCCATAAAAGAAGAAACGCAGCAAAATGTGAATTTTGTCCTTTTTAAAAAAATCTATACTGCAGCACATTGCGCATTTAATCTGTTTTACTAGGATTTAATAATTCTTCTCCTGTTGTCCCCTTTTCTTACTGTAAAGTACTAATTGTATTGAGACTGCAAAAATCATCTTACTTCTCTCCTGTGTCATCATTCTTTGTTATGGCTGTGTATTATAAATCTCCCATCTGGTGGAGACTCAGCCAGTGTGCCGCTATAACTTTAAAGATATTCTCACACACTTGCCAGGCCTGCTCAGTAACTCATTTTTGCGGACACATTTTTTACCTCTCAACATACTTACTTAATTTATTCCTTCTTCATAATTTAATTTCTGTCAAAAAAGATATTCAGCTCTAAGAGGAGCTTCCCTATGATTTAAGGAGACTCTCCTTGAGGGGTACGATTATGATCATCATCTTTACGTCTGTCACTCTCCAGCTCTAAACGTGCGAACGCACACCAGCGCTCAGCTTGCGATGTGAGGCAGAGAACATCAAAACATAGACAGCCAATCTAAATCTAAATATAGACAACTTTGTTTACAATGTGTTTGACACACACACACACACGCACGCTGGTGCTTGCCTGTGCATTATTCAGTTTTTTGGTTGTAGCAGGTGAAGACACACATTATGTAAATTGCATGTTTGTGCGGAGAGGTGAAGACACAGACTGTGTGATGATTGCGAATATCTCCTGCAATGTCATTCAAAATAAATCCCTGCAAGCCGAGGGTGATTTATGGTGTTTCATGTAAGCCTGTTTATGTAAAGAAGCAAAAATTGTATGCATGTGTTCAGAATTTGCCTTAACATGTCCAAGACTAGTCTTTAGGCATAAAAATCCCTGAGCAACAAGATCCACCACATTTCACCTCCCACAGATAGTGTTAAATGTTAAATACATGGCTTTTAACAGCTCCAGCCTGTCAGTTCTACATTAGAAGATTGTACCCGACTTTACACAGACACTTGAACACATCAGGAGATGAAAAGCAGTCTGTAGAAACAATAAAAGGCAGGTAGAGATTTGCCGTGTTCTGTCACACTGCTAATGTTAGTCTATAACTAGGCTGGGCCTGCTCATCTGAACACACACACACACACACACACACACACACACACACACACACACACACACACACACACATAAACACACGCACAGCCGATGGGGTAATTTTAGCAGACAACAGAACCAAGCTGTGTACTGACTATCATCTTAATACAGCCTGACACAAATGAGCAGTTTTGACATAATGCTTTTCGATCACAATGCGCTTGTGTTTGCGTTAGCTCTGCCACTTCAATCAAGTCCTCTTTGTCTGTCTCTTGCCACTTTGTCAGCTCTCAGCAACGCCTGAGCACAGAACAATCTTTTAGGCACTCAGTGAAATGACTTGAGACCATTTTAGAGATGGGTTTGCTACCTCGCCGTTGACTTTTCTTTGAAGTTAAATTTCTTAAATGTGCTGTTAGTGTTAGATAGGAGGATCAGAAGTCGAGGGACATATGGTTTTCTTGGTCCCTTGGTTTAAGGGCTGTAGCTATCAATTATTTTACTCATGGACTATTCAACTGATGATTACGTTGATTCACGGAGTAATTGAATAAAAAATACATGATGTGATGAAGCTTTTCCTACTGCAGCTAACTCACATTGTGTGTGTCAGTGTGTGTGTGTGTGTGTGTGTGTGCTGCGAGCAAAGGAGTTTGTTTTAGCCCTCATTTCAGTCTTAAAGACAGGGAATGGAGCCTGAAAATGATTTGTAAGTCGCTCCTCTTGCGTCTAGAGTGTAACATTAAACTCTTTGCGAGCCTGGGCGATTGGCAATTACCAGAAGTACACAACAATTTTGTTGCATAAAAACTTGCCTCATTTCATTAAATGAGGTAATTTATGACAAGCCGCCACATTCCTCACCAGAAATTGCATATTGTTGACTTATTTTTTAACGATTTCACCAGAACAGTCAGGGAGAACAGCCCTGTCAGCCCAACTTCAGCGAGAGTGCGCCAGGGTGGAATTTGTCTTTAGCTTCGCTTGCAAAAACTCTGGAACTTGGCTTTGATTTCGAGGAGTTTTAGCATTAATTCACCAATGAACAGTCTAAACTCTTTTCATACAGGTTGTTGGTTTTTTTTTTTCACACGGGTCTTTTCATACACGTCTTTTGTGCTGGAGAGTATCTTTTTGATCCATAATAGTTTAATATCCGACCGCCGGAGAAAGTCCTGATTTGCCCAAGTTTCAAGAATACTTCGCTATTGACTGAAATATCACAGCTGTAAGATGCGAATTGTGAGTACATAACAAAACACACACACTGAGTTATTCCTCTAAAATGAGTTTGTTTTCTCCATTCACAGTCTCCAAGTAAAGTTACAATTATTCCAGACTTTTAGTAGTGGAGTTATTGGGGATAATTGCTCATATATATTATTTTTTTTAACTGGTATTTGATAGGAATAGTAGAGATCCATGTAGAACTGAAGATGTTCCGTCTTAACTGCTTTTTCTTAATATGAATTTTAATATTTAGAAATGTATTCAAATGCATGCATGAAGAGTTCCTTACATATGCACGCTCGCACGCACGCACACACACGCACACACACGCTTTGCAGATCCTTCACAAATGACAAACTGCTTACACACCACTCTGGGTGCCACTGCCTCTAGCCAAACTCTCCAAACCCTTCTCACATGGGGAACCCTTACACATCTCTCACCCAGCAGAGGGGCTGTGTTGAGGGTGTCCTCTCACTAACATGGACTACACAACCACACGTGCATGCACACACATTCCTGAGCACCGACAGACACACCCTTTTGCATGGAGATGCATGAACACCGGTAAAGTAATTAGAGACATTTTAATCACTGAACTCCACTCCTGTGGGGCGCCGCAGACACAATGGGGAGGGAGCAGGAGTAGGAACCCTTGACTGATTTCAGCCTTGGCTACCTGATGGTGGCTTGAGTATTGAGAATGTTTTGTGGCAGCTGCGATGGCAGATTACTCGTACGTTCAGGGAGCCTGGAAGAGTGAGGGATAATAAGTAATGCCCAAGGATACTGTTTTCACAAACAAAAATGCTTTAAATCAAAGTATGTAATTCCAGAGAGTAAATGAAGACTTTCAAAAGTGTAATATTTGTTAAAATATTTGTTCAAGCATTCCATGGATTCTGCATACAAATCATCACCAATATTTGAGAAGCTGGAATGGTAGTTTGTGTGCTACGATAAGACTGAATTTAAAAAGGAACACATGGAAGATTTTGTTTGTCTAATCAGTCCCACGTTTTATTAAAAATAATTGCAAGGCTTGTGTTGTTTACTTCCTCATCTCACAGGATTTGCCAATGAAATAACTTAATCCAGCTGAAAAAAACATATCCAGTTTTAATTTTTCTACTTGTGGAGAGCGCTGCACTAACAAGACAAGAGAAGAGACAATAAAGATCTTAAATACTTTGACAATATTATATGATCTGTAAAGTACATAATGAGCCTTTCAAGTAGCACTTTATTAAGGTGCTACAAGTCCTCATAAAATGCTTATTATTTGTTAGTAAGACTACATAAGTATTAATGATGGCATCGTCAACAAATTCATTAGATTATAAGACCAACATCTAACTTAAATACTTCTTTATGTATTTATTACTGGTTACCTATTTACTTACGAATATTTTTTTTAAGCTGACAGATCGAAAGTGAGAACTTATTAAGGTTAATGAATCCCTGATTATGCAGTTCTTAACAGTTAATTAAGATGAGAGATGATAAGATTCCCTGAAATGTACATTTAACTATTAATGTGAGTGTAATAAAGAGTTTATTCAGCTAAAGCATTGCTCTTGCTTGGGATCTGGCAGCCCCACAAAATCCATCCATCCATCCATCCATCCATCCATTGTCTTCCGCTTATTCCTACATTAAGGGTCACGGGGGGGGGGTGGAGCCTATCCCAGCGTCAACGGGCGAGAGGCGGGGTTCACCCTGGACAGGTCACCAGTCCATCTCAGGACCAACACATAGAGACAGACAACCATTCACACTCACAGTCACACCTACAGTCAATTTAGAGTATCAATCAGCCTCGTCCTCTCTTGATGTCTTTGGACTGTGGGAGGAAGCTGGAGTACCAGAGAGAACCCACACAGGAACAAGGAGAACATGGAGACTCCACACAGAAAGATCCTGTGCTGGAGCCAGGACTGGAACCTGGAACCTTCCTGCTGTGAGGCGGCAGTGCTGACCACTGCACCACCGTGCAGCCTAAATAAGTTCATAATACATTTAATAATGTCATATTATTCAAGTTAGTCGTATGTCTTAGAGTGTAATGACAATGAGATCGGCATACACAGTCTCGTGATGTACAGCCAGCATCTTATAAGGATTTGTAGGGGCTTAATTACCTATTTATTAATGCTTAATACATGCACCTAAATATAAAGTGTTGCTCAATTTCCTCCACACTGAATTAGCACTAACTTTTCTCTCCCCTGTCTAGAGTTTAAAGTGGCGTACCAGTGTGAAAACAAACAAGCTGGCTTCCTGGGATCATATCATCTCTTGTTTGTTCCGCGCTGGTGGACCAAGAGAAGGAGGAGTACACAAAGCTGGGGAGTGTGTTTTAGATTGCCGGGCCCGAGCTCCCTGAGAGGACGAGGCCTCTCCTTGACCCCCCCTGTGCCTTGCAGTTCAGTAGATTAGCTGGAGCACAACAGAGGCTAGCTCTATCGCCTGATTGCAGCCATCTCAGCCCCACCGGCCACACAAGATATCACGCATAAACACAAATATGCACACAGACCCACACTAGTGCAAATCTGTGTGCTACTTGCAGGCATACATGACCCATCACACCCCCCCCACCTAAACACACACACGCGCACACACACACACACACACACTCACACACTCTCTCACACACACACACACACACACACACATACACCCCCACACAATATCTTTGGCACTCATTCCTGTCACTGTGCCTGAAGGTTCATTAGTGACACTGAAGCCACTTCAATAGGAGCAGCACTTTCAGAACTAACACACACACACACACACACACACACACACACACACACACACACACACACACACTACACTTATGTCCACAGATCCTCATGTACATACAGTACTGTATGTATATTCCTTTGAGTTAACCTCTATTGGGTGATAAAAGCGTGTTTTTTGTGTCTGACCTTTCATCTGTGTGGCTCCAGCCATGCGCCCCTGTGCCGTCGTAACCAGCAGATCTTCCTACTGTAAAAAAAAAAAAAAAAGTCAGGATCAACAATTCAGAGCCTAATTACTTCAAGGTCAATTACAGCAAGGCTACGCTTTGAAGTTTTGCAATGGAACATCAAAGGTGTTATATTCACCTCAGGATTTCAAAGCAGCCAGATGCCAAGGAGTAATGTAACAAAAAGGGAGGATGTGAAAATGAGGCGAGACGTTCTGGTTACATGATTTCAATGCAGTAGGGGATCATTAGAAAAAAAATGCAAACATGTGTCATTTCTCTTTTATAAGACTCGGTGCAGGACCTGATACATGATGTATGAGGTATGGATCGTATATGTGTCGTCCTCTGGAGAGCAGTTTGATGTGAGGCAAATGATAGAGTTGTAAAATGTACAACTCCGGCGACGGTTCAAGCTGTAGTTATTGTTGTGGAGGATCACTCTAAAATGCGGCTTTATTCATGTGACCAGGTGCTCAGTAGTTATTCCTACATAACGTATTCAGTACTCAATACTGCATTGTTACATTTGTATTCAATAGTCTTTTCTACATTTTTACATGTGTACTCAAAAGTAATTCATATATTTTTACACGTGTACTCAATAGTTATTGTTTCATTGTTACTCATGTGCTCTTTAATCATTACTACATACGTGGGTGGTCATCCTCAAGTAGTTATGCGGTTACTAAACAGTCATTACTACATTATTACACATGTACTCAACAGTCTTTGTCGAGCATTACGCGTGTACTCTGGTCATTGTGACATTACAACAGAAGTACTCATTAGTTATCAAATTATTACATGAATAGTTACTAGTTATGCATTGTTACAGTTGTATGCTACTATCATTTCTACATTATGAAAGACATATCTGGTAGTCATTACTTTATTATTGCACATGGATTCAGTAATTATACATTATTACACATTACTTAGCAATCAGTACTACATTATTACACAGGTATTAGTAGTGCTCAGGTCCTTGAATTCCTCCCAGTCTAAAAAGTTATATGTTTTATTTATAATGACACAATGATTAAAAAACAAACAAACAGTCAAATTACATAGAAACAGATGAATATTCACTCCCCCAAAATAACCCTGTGTTTTTCACATGTACTGAGGCCCATTTCCAACATTTCTGGTGTTGCATTTTGTGAAATTGAAATAGTCAAAACATCGGAAACATCAAATGATCAAATCTGAGAAGAGTCTGGTATGAGAATTATATTGGAACTCATTTGTGACCTGGCAGGGAGGTGGAGCCTGGACAGGTCAAACACAGGGCTGACAACCATTCACAGCTACAGCCAATTTCAAGTCTCCAGTTAGCACAACTTGCATGATTTTGATCCGTGGGAGGAAGCAACACAGGCATGGGGGAGAATATGAAGTCCACACAGGGACCCCAGCTGCCCGGCAGGTTTGAAGCCATTACCTACCCTGCACCTTCCAGCATTTGCATTGCTAATGTGAGTAAGTGGTTTAGGAGTCGTGCCATCAGGAATACCAAGTCAATCTGGCCACCAGTCAAAGAGCAGGGGGCGTCTGTAGACATGAAGGCTTCACGCTCACTCACACACCAGCCTGAATGCCAATGATGGAGTGCTAACAACTTTGTTACGCCTTCACCAGGGGTCACAGAGAGATAGATAACTGCAGTGTGTTGGTGTGCGTGTGCATACGTGCTTGTTTATGTAGGTAGGTGCTTGCTTTATCTACGTCTGCTGTTTTTGGAAGGCAGTTGCTAAATAGACCTGTTGGGATGTCACATCCTTTACAGGAAAGGGTACGGAGGAGACTTGAGGGAAGCCAACAAATATTGCCCTTGAGCAGAGAGACCTCTCAACACGTTTCCCAAACTCCCGCCATCATACCTGGCGCTGCAATATGACACAAACCCAGAAAGCCCAGATTGTCACTTTTTCTTGTCTGGCAGCCCTGGTGTTTTTCGGGATCCATCATTCCTGACCCCCCCCTCCCTCCAGCGGTGCTGCAAAATCCGCCTTTCTACAATGCTGCAGGGCAAGATGAATAAGCCTATGTCGTAACACTCCATAGGGAAGCTGACAATCCCACGAGCTGCCAACACTTAGGCTAAGCAGCTTCTGCACTGTTGTGGCCTGGAACTTCTAAAGTGATGTATGGGATCTGGATACTGTGTGTTCTGCTTATTTCTGCACAGGAACAAATTCAGACTTTGCTCTGAGTGAGTTTCGTAATCTAAATTAAAAAAACAACAACAAAAAAACAACGCATGGACACATTTAGTATATACGTCATTTTTTCAAAAGTGACTCGTGACTCATATTTAATTGCATATGCAAGCTGTGGTATGATTTTAAATGTGTCATGGTGGGCAAAGATGTCAAGGGAGAGTTTTACTGTCACATATAGAGATAAAGCGATTCCCTGCACATTATTCTGACAGTTTACTTTTTACTCTGAATGGCATTTTCAAAAATCTAAAATTAGATATAATTTTAGGATATATTCCTCCCTGTTGTTTCCCTGTCACAGTGGTCTTTGACCACCGGAGTCTTTTTACTTCACATTTAAACGGATGCCAGCTCTAAAGGAATTCCTTCAAGGTGTTCCTGAGTTATTGGGTTCACTTGAGGTCATACTGACCTTGAACTTTGACCGCCAAAATATTTTCAGTTCATTCTCAAGCAGACACTGAGCCAAGTTTGAACAAATTCTCTTGCAACGTTTCTGAGATATCGCATTAATTTATCAAAAAATAAATATATGGGAAAATGATAGAAATAAAAGATATATGCAGCTGTACAGTGCGTATAGTACACTTCTACTCTTGTGTATGAAAGAAGTCAGTGTGCGACAGATCCCTCATGAGGAATCAGGCCCCGAATGTTTCATCCTGACTGTGTTGAACAGAGCGGCCATGTTTCCACATCCTCTCAGGATGAAATGGAAGCGGCGCTGATATTCAGCTTCATGATTATGGTAATCTTGAAGATGAAACACTTTAAAAGCACTCATGCCTTGTTTAAGTCTGACATTTTCTATGTGGTGAGAGTGCTCCTTGTTGTAATCACCTTGATTCACTCGATTCCAAGGAGAGCGAGATGGAGGGAACGAGAACGAGCGAGAGAGAGGGAGAGAGAGAGAGAGAGAGAGAGGATAAGAGACGGTGTGAACCATTAATTTGACAGCTGATGTTTAAAATGGTGCTCTGTCTGTGTAAAACCTGCCAAATTTCTATGTTTAAGTTCTTTTTGATACTAAAGTACTACCACATGTAGGGGAGTCTAAGCTAAGGCACACCAGCACTGTGAGTAGCACTTTGTATCTGTCTGCTTAGACCTGTATCTCTGCTTCCATCTATCTAAACATTTACATGTCTGCTGGCATAAACGCTGACCTTCTCTCACCGTGTGGGAGTGTAAGTACAAGTGATTGCTCGATACGGCAGTGTGGCTGTCAGGAGCAGGCAGGGAGGTCAGCAGTCTGCATGCATTATTTAACAGAGTAGGGCAGGGAGCAGGTCGGGACCTGGTGGAGGAAGACCCCACGCTCCGTCAGCCCTGGCTTGGAGCCAGAAGTCGCCCCCCACTGGACAAATTCTGAAGTGAGGAGGTGCAAACATGAAAAACTGAAATAAATGTTATTTTTCAAATGAAGGAGTAAAAAGTGAATTCTATTAGAAATCTACTCAGTCAAAAATCTTCAAATATGCTTTTTTCACAGACAACTTTGAGTTCATGAGCGACTGCAATTTGTGAATTTTTACATGATTAACTCGTGTTTCTGTCAGAAACTCACGACTGAGTTCAAACAGAACTGGAAATCATTTGAAAATCACAGCGTCATGTCAAGAGGGGTAATGATTATTTTAAAAACAGTCAAAATGATGTTCGGTTGAAAAATGTTTTACTTTTAATTTTCACATTTGTTCTTTTATAATGGACAGTGAAAATGACCAGAATTTAGTGACTTATGGGTCAAAACCAAGTTGGATACAGAGGAATGGCATGCGACCATCAAGATGACCACTCCTGCACAACTGGTAAATTACTTTCTTTGGTAGGTGTGATACGTACAGATTTAGCTGTTTTTCATTGCTAACTTGTTTTAGCTTTGTTTATATCATAAGCTTGCTGTAATCTCCGTTGTTCCTGTTTAGGCTGCGAAACGCTTCTGACCACCTGTAAACCTGAGTGGCAACTGAAATTCGAGCTGGTGACATTGGAGACGTCTATCAGAGTCGCGCAATTCAAATGTGTAAAAACATTCAAGTTAGCAGAAAGCTAATTGGAAGTAGCCGACTCTGACCATTGAGCATGCTCAGCAGGCGTCTTCCTGGCAGGTGCTCCATATCTTAAATACATCTCAATATTAAACACTATCGTTTTAAATAAATCACCCTGAACATTCCATTCTATGGTCTTTGTTTTACTGGACCACTGTGACTGTTTACACCTTGAAATGCTAAACTACTTTATTTGAATGCGCATAGATATGCAAATAGATACATGATATGATCATATTATATCAGATGAAACACAGCCAGACAGGTGTTTTCAGTAGATTACATTTAGCATTCAGCAAGATCTAGCAGAGCAGATCAGTCAGTTCAGAACCTGCATTGTATTAATCATGACATATTACATTTCACGGCCAAATTACTGAATGCATGTGTACGAACTAACAGAAAGCTTGGGAAGAGTTGTCTTTAAAACTGGTGACCAGTGCAGTGCAACATCCACCCAGAGGCTTGGTGAGCGGGGTCATATCTGATTTTTCCTGCCCCTGTCACCCGTTAGTTTGTGATGAGTTTGATTGACAGGGATTTTTGATAATTTGTTGAAAAAGTGCTGTGTTCTGATTCAGGAGTGCGCTTTTCTTGAGCTGACAGGGGAAAGAATCGTCTCTGATGTGGTCTGTGTTGATCTTCTATTTAATGTTATTGCTATTGTGAGTGCCAAGAACTATGAATGTGTTATTGTGTCATCACTGCCTCTACAGCATGTGTGCATGTAATATCCTGCTTGTTTTGACATTTTCTGTAGAATAGAAGATGGAGAAGAGATGAGGAGCTGATCAACAAAAGAAGCAGTCATCTGAAATCCCATTCACATAAACAGATTAATTAGATACACGCAAGTCATCACAATGACTGCTGTGGGACTTACCAACATCTGCACTTGTTTAAATGACTGAATGAAACAAATGCAGTTGGGTTATTGGCTCCATGTATAGCAGAGGAGGTTTGAGGAGAGGAAATGAGCAATGTGCTGAAACTGGAGTTCTGAGGCTTCCAGCACCACTATTACCGAAATGGGAGGGAAAGCAAAATCTGTGCGCTAAATGATAGATTGCTATGAGACAACCGCGAAAGGTGATGAGACTGCAAAGCGAGGCGAGCACTCTCGTGTTATGGATGAATTGCAAATCAGAGTAAAGAGATGAAGGATAAGAAAAAGGGAGGGTAGGATCATAAACGAGGAGGGGAAGGGAAGAGCAAAGGTGCGCAGTGGCAGGAGGGCAAGATTTGAGAGAAAGTATTCAAGGGAGGTAAAGTAATAGGTGGCACTAAGACAGCCAGTGTGTTTGAGGCCGGGGTGCTGGGGGGTTGTTACTTTTAATTGGGCCTCGGGCTGTGGGACAAGCAGTGACAACATCAAAGGTCAGATATACATCAAGGAGTGCTGGGAAATGTCGACCCACGTGGGGAGGGGCTGCAGGGCAGAGGAAGGGAGACAGAGATGGGCAGAAAGGATGAATTTGACGGGAAACTCAAGGAACTTGTCTAGATTTGGAAGAGAAGGTGCGGGCGGTAGGAATGAATTTGGAGGATGACAATTTTCATTTTGTCTCCAAATTGCATGACAACATTGAAAGAATTCAGCCCAAGTATTAGCTGTGGACCTTAAATCTGTACCCCACCTCTCCCCCGATGTCATAAGCGGTATAGAAAACGGATGAATGGAGCATAAATCTGATCATGTTTTTTTTGCTTTGATGGACATTGCGTCCCTTCTACTCAGTTCTTATTTGGCGCAAGTCCACTTGGGCTCAATAATGAACTTAAAAGATTTCGGTGGTCAAAGGTCAAGGTCAAGGTCACTGTCCTGTCACAGAGACATTACATCTCAGGAATACCCTGAGAAAATATAAACCTCACAAACATCCACTACACGCATTTATTGTATAACATGTTGGGCTTTTCACAAATGCGCCTTGTGAAAGCTTAATTATAAGACTTAAAGGAAAACAACAGGAAGTATTACAGCCCAATCACATGAAGCTAATTGCACATTTTACACAATAGCAATGCTAGTGACTAGACATGACTAGTTTATTTCTATGGAGCCAGTAAACAAATCATACAGATTATTGTGGAAGTCTGAAGCTTAGCCACATACTATAAGAAAGGACTTTTCTGTCGAGTTCTTTGAAGCAGTTCACACACTCGTATACACATTCGACATATTTGCATCTCACACTCAATGAGGGAGAAGCATTTCAAGACGGACCAAAAGGTTTTTCAAGACTAAAGTCTGTTCTTGGAGACATTTTCTCACCTGTTAACGCCCTCATGTGACTTCCTACTCTCTTGTGGTGACAATTACTACAGCAACTAAATGGCGTCCTTTCATGAATCGTATTTACAATCTGTCTGCTCTTTACTTTTGGGGGAGAACTGGAAGGAATTTTCCAACTGTTATGGGAAAATTACAAAAGTCATGATTTACAGGCTCTAAAGATGAGGGAATCTCCAACTTCTAAACCACTGAAATCTATCACACACTAGTCGCTCTCCTGCAATAGATGACACGGAATTTTTCGAGCTGTCATTTACATGCAGAATCTGTTTAGCTAAAAATAGTCTGCACCAAACCATTGTTCCTATTCATTCCTGTGAGTGTACGGAAACCTTCGGTGCTGGGCTGAAGGTTAAAGGAAATTACTTACTGCATCACCGGCGGCGACTCAAAGACATATCATCACAGACAGGGTTTGTTTGTTGAGTAATGACATAATTTTTACAAATCTTCTGACACTAGCTGCACAACTTAGACCTATTTTTGACCGTGACAAGGCTCTGTATCACTGACGGACACTTTTTGACCTTTGGTCCTCAAATCCTGCGAGAACAAAAATAACCCGGAGGAGTGAATAACTCTGCCAAAGCTGTAATGATGGGAGCAGTGACAGGTCAGCTGCTCTCTGGGTGATGGTGAGTGAAACATTATTAATTGCCAATGGCCGCCTCAATTACTCTCATGCCAAACTTATGAAAGGTGAGAGCATGCATGTAGGCGATGTGGTACTCATAAGCTTGCATTGATGCTTTTTAGAGAGTGTGTGTGTGTGTGTGTGTGTGTGTGTGTGTGTGTCTGTCTGTCTGTCTGTCTGTGTGTGATGCATACAGACAGGATAACATCAGGATTAACCCAAACTGACACCTTCTGATAGACTTCATGTCAGCCTCATCCTCTGCATCATTACTCCTGCTGATACACACACACACACACACACACACACACACACACACACACACACACACACACACACACACACACACACACACACGCACACACACAAAGTACCCATACAAACACTATGTAGCATCATGTGGTTGGCAGAGTGAGCCCAGCAGGTACGAGGTGAAAGGGGCTGCGAGGGATAGAGAGAGACAAGGCTGGTTCTCTCTTTTATTCAATGCCATGAAATCAATCATTGCTCACTGACAGGAAAATGATTTATGATTAGTGTAGTTTTTTAGAATGTGTGTGTATGAGGTTTATGTTTTACACAATCTCATGGTGCACTAGTGACAACGATATATTGTATGTTGTGTCATACTGCTTAGGTGGATGAATCGGGTGGCCCAATTTCATAGTAAAATACAACTTTTAGGGTATATAGCATGTTGGCAGAGGTTAGTGATGTAATTGTTTCAAGAAGATTTTCTATATTAAAAAAAACATGCTGATGGAAATACGAAAAATCATTTTATGGAAATGTAATGCTTTGACCTCAAAGAAATCCTTGAACCAATGCTGAAAAGCTGAATGCAGAACAAAAATTCAAAAGCTGAAGCTGAAATAACAGATGAAGAAAGCTGAATGGAAAAAAGTAGAACAGCTTCCGTCTTTTTTTAAATAATCAAAAATATGAATATTTTAAGATTTATGGAAGCTAGAAATCTCAGAGCTGAACAGTTTTATATTTGAATGTAGCTGAAAGTGTGGCGGACTTAAAAGTGGTCAAAATTGATTAAAAAGATCTTTGCTGTTGTACAAAACCCAGCTGGAATTCAATGTAGGTTTATGACATCAGATGACCAAAACCAGGATAAGGTTTGATGGTGACCTGTGCCTTCTGGGCATGATCTGAATTTATTTGTTGTATTTTAATATATATCTATTGCACTTTTACTGGGCAGATTTTAGTCCTTTTATAAAAATCAAACCAGACAGTATCAAACGCAAAAGAAGTGCAATAGTTTAGGGCACAAAGTTGTTGCAGAAGTTGATTAGATAGTTTATTCATGATCTACCTTTTCTCTCAATGAACTGCTGAGTAAAAAGACACTGTTCTGCTAAGGAACTCTATCTCACGCCTAATTACCTTAATAATGAGACAGTGGAGACAAGGATTTGGGCTTTAGCCTCAGAGTTAGGCTGAGGAGCGCAGAGAAGGCCTTCAACATGAACCTTGTGGTGATGCAAATAAACTGTGTACCTGTTAAAGACTGTTTTCATTTAAGACTCAGACTCGTTAGTTAGATTGAGGGAATTTATTGCAACCAGTTTGCAGATGAAGGAGGAAGAACCAAAGCATGAGAGAAACAAGGAAGAACCTGGATTTATGGCAGTGTGAGGGAGAGCGAAAAAGACCAGCCTTGGTTGGCGCTTGAGCCCCGTAGGTCGGATCAAGTTTCTTCTGAGATACAGGGACACTATTGAATGGTGCCCTGAACTGATGAGACCACCATCAGGAACTAAGGGCTCATCTCTAAGGGTGGCTTAGGCTAGACAGAGGTTGAGGTAGAGGTGACAAAGAACTCCAGAGGAGGAGTGGGGAGCAGTCTCCAGAGCTTGTTGGTTCCCTCCATATGCCCGTTGGGTTGGGGGTAAGACCATGCGATTATGAGAACAACCGCAGACCTCAACTGGAGTGAGTGTCCTCGGGAATATCATGTAGCTGGAGGTACTGGAAAAGAGATCT